>NC_048219.1:113803443-113874514 GCF_002007445.2 Ailuropoda melanoleuca
AAGAAGTTCTTTGTAGATCCTGGATACCAGTCTTTTATCTGTAGTGTCCTTTGCAAATATATTCTCCCATTCTGTGGGCTGCAGGAAAAGAAGTCTTAGCAGAAACACCAACTCTGCTGATACCTTGATCACAAACTTGTAGCCTTCAAAAACAAGAAAATATTTTTTTTAAGCTACCTACTCTGTGTATTTTGTTATTGAAGCTGGAGGAAATGAAAAGTTTAAACAAACTGGTCATAACTATAAACATGAAAATATTACAATCAATTTTAGAGGGAAAAATTAGTACACATAATGTGTGCATATTTATCACTACAATTTACAGTCTGAGAACATAACTAGATAATAGAAAAATGTTACTATATCAGATTCATTTTTTTTCTGTTTTTATATACTGTTTATGTTTTATCAGTAATGTCATTTAAGAAATTGGTGTTCAGGGAATAATACTATTGTAGTTAGCTGCAAGCTATCCTAATCCTGTTATATTATAAAATGAGTTCCTTGGGAAAGCTCTTTAGTAACTAGAGGCATGAGTCTTGCCTAAGAGAATGAGGTCGAGGTTGTCATTTTACACAAGAAACTGGGACTTCATAGGTAGTTTTTTTCCCCCACAAATGGGAAAAAGGTTCAGTATAATGTCTGAGAAGTTGAGATTGGAAAATCATGTCTACTAATTATAATAAACAGCCAACAAGAACAAAAAAATATATTTAAAACATTTTAAAAGTAAATCACCCAAGTTTAAAAATACAAGAGAATGTTTTTTTATTCTTTTCACTTATTCATTACCATTATTTTGCTCAAATAGGGTTTCGCCTACAAATAGCTAATTTTTCTTTTGTTTGACTTCTAGCCATTGTCTCAAACTGTCTCTGCTTAATTAAAATGCACTTAATCGAGGCCAGCCTGCTCATTCTTGGGTTCCAAAGCACTGGAATCCACTGGCACCATGTGGTAACAATACAAATATCATAAGTATATACAGAGGAGTATTATTCAGCCATAAAAAAACAAGGAAACACTACCATTCACACAACATAGATGAACCTTGAAAGCATTATGCCAAGTGAAATAAGTCAGACAGAGAAAGATAAATACTATATATTCTCAATTATACGTGGAATCTAAAAACAACAACAACAAAACAGAAAAACAAAATAAAAAACAAACAAAAAACCGAACAAACCCAAACTCACCGAAAAAGAAATCAAATTATCAGATTTGTGCTTACCAAAGGTTAGGGGGTAGCATTGGAGGAAGGTGGTTAAAAGGTACAAACTCCCAGTTACAGGAGAAATAAGTACTAGAGATCAAATGCACGGCATGATGATGACAGCCAGCACCATTGTATAATATCGTGAAAGGTGTTAAGAGTAAACCCTATGAGTTGTACCCACAAGGGATATTTCTTTTTCCTTTTCGTTTTATCGTATCTATATGTGATGATAGTTGTCAACTAACCTTTCCTTGGTCATCATTTCACAATGTATGTAAATCAAACCATCATGCTGTACATCTTAAACTCACACAGTGATGTGTGTCAATTACTTCTCAATAAGACTGAAAAAAAATATTAAAAGCAAAATAGAGACCAGGTAAAATTCTAAGTGATATCTGGGAGGGGGGGAATGCTAAAAATCTCTCAAAACATATCCTTGGAACTAATTAGAAGTGAGATAATGAGTAAATTTAGGCTTTTGGTAGAGATGCTGTTTTGCCCAGAAAGAAACTTTTATTCAAGTTTTTCCAGCATCATCCAAGGTGTTCAATTCTAAACGGAGGAAAAGCCCCTTGAGGTAGAGCATCTTCTTTGAGAGGAATTCGTAACTGGTGCGTCTTTGTCCCCTTATTTCAGTGACTTCCAAAGTGTGATTTACAGGTCACCACCGGCAGCATCTCCTAGGAACTCGTAACAAATGCAACTTCTTGGACTCTACTCCTGCCTGACCTAAAGAGTCAGAAACTCCAGTGTGGGGCCTACCATTCTGTGTTTTAACAAGCCCTTTAGGTGACCCTAACATGCACTCAAGTATGAGAGGCACTGCCTTACTTGAATTTTCATGGGGCCAAATCTATTGTTAAGGAGCATGTGAAAAAAACAAAAACAAAACAAGAACTTTTTTTTTAATTCTATATGTTCCTACAGCACTCTCCTACTTACTTATGGATTTCTTCCATGTGCTTATAAATACAAAATTAAAGTATAGATAATTAGCTAGAACTATTTTTTTTTCACCAAAGATAGTCAAGTAAAGACAGAATATCAATAAATAAAACAGTAGAGAAGTATAGTTTAGGCAACTTAAATTTGGTCAAATTTTCTTGGGACAAGGTAAACAAAACAAAAGAAAACTAAACTAAAACTAAAACAAAACAAAAAACCCAGAAAGAAAAGTCCAGGATAATCACCAAACTTTGGTGCGATTTATTATATACACACGTACCAACAGAATATAAAAGACTGTCTTCCCTGTATCCTGGGATGGGCGAAATCTCCAGTGATTGTCTGATCACAGAAGCTACTCTGTAACAGGCACTACCTTTAAATGGGTGCAGGTGCATTTTCAAGGCTAGTATTATATTTCAGTTAATGTTCTCAGCACTGAAAATCATCTGAAGTGGTTACCTCCGAAGAATCTGAGAAGAAAGCAGGAACTAGTTTTCTAGAGGATTTCATTTAAAAATCATCTTCCAAGCAAGAATGATGGCAGTCTTTCAGTTTCTCTTCAAGAGTCCTCAAGAACAGAGATGCTTCCCTCCTTTTTCTCTTGGAGAGAAGCAAATCAAAACTAATGCACAATAGGACAGAGAAAACTGCCTTTACAAAGATCTGCTTCGATGCTTACAAGGGGTTTCAATCATGGCACAGAAAATCCTTTTGGCTTTGTGTGAATGTCTTTACCATCTTTCTCTCTCTCCCTCTCTCTCTCTCTCTCTCTTTTCCCTCCAATTGTAGGAAAGTCATTATCCCTCTCTCTGACTACTTTTCAAACCACATAGCAACTACCATGACAACAGGAAGTCTTTGCCTTGTACATATGCTATGTTTGATCCTTCTTTCCAACCTCTCCTGATTGTTTGAACCACAGAACGTGTACAGGGAAGAAAACAAACCCCTTGAATACAGTTTGATTAATTATTTACCTCTTTACATGAGTCTTACACAAAATAAGAAAACAGAACAACTGTTATTATTCTGAGTTGAACATTACCTAAGGGAAATGATGGACAAAAATTCCACTAGAGTTAATCTATAGAAATAATAAAGCTTTCAGGCAAAAAGCTTAGATAGAAAAAAAATAATAACATACACACACACACACACACACACACACACAGACACACACAACTAGCAAACAGGAACCGACCAACACTGGGCTCAGGGAAGAGAACTGACCACAAAGATCTGAAGTACTCATACCTTCATCCTCTAAAATCTGACTAGACTTTGAAAGAAAGCTAGACAAGCCAAGTTTAATGAGTTATAGTATTAAACAAAGTTGCATGAGTCACCATTTTTATTTTAAGACAGAGCTTACATAAGCACCTTTATTCAAAAACCTGTGGATTTTGTCTGCAGCCACTTCCGAAACAAGCAGGAGAAAGCAATTGCATTTAATTGCTGAAGTTATTGGGAAGATTCGGGTAAAATGGTCCATGTTCCTTAAATCTCCTCAAGTGATTTCACATTTTTATCTTAAGATGTATACATATTGTCAGATTTGATGAATAGACAGTTCATTTTCTTTCCCTCAGGGGTTACTGTACTTTCTATTCTGCCCTTAATTTTATTGCTTTATTCTATCACTCATTCTTTCCCCCAGGTTACTAAATATAAAATAAACGGTTGAATTACAAGATTCTGAGAGTGCTCTGTTTGGATGAGTGCAAGTTCAGTGTGAATGGACAGGAAAGTTTGACATTAAACCTGTGTTCTTATGGGAACCAGAGAATTGAGAAAACATAGTTCCTCATATTTCCCCTATTTCAAGTTCAATCCACAGGGGCAAGAAGATTAAACAGGAATTCCACTCTTTGGGTGAAAATATGCCCCATTTTTGTCTTCCATGGCAATTTCTATTGAATCAAAAGAAGCTAATTTGTTAAACTTCTGTGAAGCCCAAATAGGCACATTTTCAAAAATCATTTGCATGGCTGGTTATTCTACTCACAAAATCAAAAGAAAACAATAAGCTACCAGCCAGAAAACAGTGGGAGAGAAGGATCTGGAGACAATATAACTTTTTGATCTCCTTGGGACACTTACCCTAGTGTATTAATGAAGCTGGTTGTAAATAATCCAATAAATGTCAAAGTAAATATTTTCAGGGTATAAGGAGCCTGGAAAAAAGAGTGTGTGTATTCTGTCAGTGACATGTTTCAAAAATTTCTGCATGTTGAAAAGTCATTAAATAATATTTACATGCATTTTAGCTTTCAATAGCTTGTCATGTAGATGTTTTGTCATTTTGTTTTAAAAATTATGTCTTAGCATTTATGCTTGGATCTAAATAGTGGAGATTTTCTAAACAGATCTTTTTATGCTTAAGCTTTTTTTCTTTCTTCTTATTTTCTAATACTGTATCTCTTTATCTCTCGTCCAACTGATGTAGGCAACTTAGAATTTTATTTTGTTTTCCATTTAAAAAGTGGTGTTTTCAGTATAACCTTTAAAGGAAATTTATCTTCCTTATTTCATTAATTAGGATTAGGACATATTTTAATTAGGTGATTTCCCAGTTCAGAAATGAGAAGTTAAATTTTATTACTCCTTATTTAAAGAATGGCCACCATTTTCCTTCCACAGGAAACTATTCATGGTTAATCTTGACCATTCTCCATCAGTTTGCTTTATCCACCGAGAGGAACTATCAAATAGAAGAATACTTCAGGAGAATGCTTCCACCATAATATTTGATTTCAGCTGAAACTTCATCAAGATTTCTATTATATTTGACTAAACTAATTATACTAACAATTACCAGGCTTATAGTAATTGCTACCACTGTCCTAAGCATAATATATATAAATATATATATAATATAAATATAAGTATAAACATAAATATATAATATATATTATATAATTAATTCTTCTCCCAAATTCTAAGAGCTCGAAGTTATCATTATCCTTATGTAACTGATGAGGGAAAACTGAGAAATTGTGTAGATGAGAGATTACAACCATCTGTAATCTAAGATCGCACAGCCATTCATAGGTGAAGATGAGATTCAAAACCTACAGCAGTATTCCGGATCTCATATTTTAACCACTCTGTTTTTGTTAGGTGACTCAAATCTCTTGTGATAGGAATTAGGTCTGGCATGGAATCCCGGGTGATTTAAACTTTAGGAGCCAATGGATAGCACAGGGGTATCTGCTCAAACCATTTCTGTGCTACTCTAATGCTAACTGAAATTCCCACCATTACCACCACTGTTACTTCTTGAAGTTCTTTCAAGTTCTTGTTAGTTCTTTCAAAGCTCTCTGTAAAAATTAGCAAATATTTTCTCCAAGAGGTAACACAGGAATAAAGTCAACAGAGATTTACTTCTGAGATTCTGTAGTTCTTACAAAGTAAAGAGAGGAGAAGTATATTAAAGAAATGGTTACACACAAGGCACTGGTTTGGATCAGAGGAGAGATTCAGGGCTGATGTGGAAAGTGACACATTAATACTGGAGGTCAGGACCCAGATGGAATACAAAAGTAGGTGCTTTTTTATGGTTAGGACAATGAGACTCTAGACTGAAGTAAGAAATAGTGCTGTCACCATTTCACAATTAATTCTGATACAACGGTAATGCTAACCAGCCAAGGGAGTTAAAGTAGGCATTTTTTTCATGGCTCTACAATTGGTACTTTTTACCAATGACATTTCACTTGGAGTTACACTTTGCCCTTACTCTCAATTCTCACTATATATCTTAAAGCTGGTATGTTATAAAGGAGTTATCAAGGCAGAGATAATTAGAGCAAGATCAAACCTTGAAAATGATCTAATTCTATTCCTCTAATGAACAGACAGAGAAGCTGATGTATAGAAGTTTAAGTGATGAGCTCCAAGTCACCCAATGTCTTACTGGTAAAATGCTGGACGCAAGTACAATTCCTTTCCATTCATTGAAGACTACGTGCAGGCAAAGAGCACAATTTATTCAAGTATGGAGTGAGAGTCATGGGGGAAAAAGGCAGTTCAGTCCTTAAATATTAAACTGAGTCATTTGATGATTTCTGAATGATTTCAACTTTCCCCACCCTCAATTTCAGAGTTTCATTTTATTTCCTAGAAAGTCTAGTTATTTTTCATTTCCCCCCACAATAGCAGTGTATATGTCAGTATGTGCTCCTTTTGTGTTTTGCTTCTATATGCTAAAGTAGGTAAAATGACCTATCATTTTATGCATTTTGTCATGTACCTCTGACTCAATTTAACCAAAACAACAGATCCTCTCATGCTGATTTCAAATCCACACTTTGCAAAATCATCAAATACCTATGCATAAGCATCACTATTCTCACTTCTTCAATGGTCAAATCAGAGAGAATTGGACAATGCATTACTTCAAAGCTGAGATTTGAGACTTTCTTACATCTGACAAATGTCATGCTCCCCATGAGTATTTGATAATTGTGAGCTAATTTTGATCTATCCAAGGTCATAGCATTTCACTAATATCTAGACTTCTGGCTATAAGCTCAGCATCATAACTAACTGTCACAGCTATAAATATAAAGAAATATTCTTTTTTTTATTGCCAGAATGCATTTTGTCTTTCTATGAACATGTTTTCTTTCAAAATGGGTTTGAAAGTTTTTAGTCATATGCCATTATTTCAAGAACCACCCCTCTCCCCCAGCCTCTTGAAAAAGTGCAAAGCCCAGCAGAAAGTGCAGTGAAGGGCCACCTCACTAGTGTCTGTCCTTAAAGAGTTGGAAGAGGTCAGTGAGGGAGATTAAACTTGGGACCCCTACTGATATGTATTCAAGTGTGGAAATGAGCTGCCTGTTAATAAGGTAGACACTTTATCTTAATGTTTTTTAGACTTCACAGATTATAATTGCAAAAATAGCCCTTAGCTTCTCCAGCTGGTTGTTAATAGCTAAAAGAAGACTAACCTATAGGTCACTCTTGCTTA
Organism: Ailuropoda melanoleuca; assembly: GCF_002007445.2. Taxonomy (NCBI): domain Eukaryota; kingdom Metazoa; phylum Chordata; class Mammalia; order Carnivora; family Ursidae; genus Ailuropoda; species Ailuropoda melanoleuca. The sequence continues at coordinate 113,810,586 of NC_048219.1, forward strand.
ATTATAAACAGAATGGAATACTAAACAATGGATTGAGCCCCTGGACTGACTTCTAGTCTTATATTATCATCCTAAAATGCTTTCTTAAAAATAACAAAACAGTATCCCCTCAAAAACCCATAAAAACTCCATCCCTTCTGATTATTTTCATTTACCAGTTATAACTAGGTTTTTTAAGAGTTACTTACTGACTGGGAGGGTTAATGGTTTTTGGGGCAAATAAGTAACTCTACCCACCTGGTCATTAATCCTCAAAAAGCTTATGTGTTTTTATTATTGCTACTTAACTACCCAACAAACTAGTTGGACATAGTACAAGACAAGTGCCTAACTTCCCCAAAGTGCCAGGGCTTGATTGGAAAACAATGATGTTCTTAAATTTTTACATCATCTTAATTGATATTTTACACATGTTAAATTCACCCAAGTCAGTTGTTTCGGTAATCTATTAACAGTTGCTCTAGTGGGGACTCTAACCATGAATGAAACACTTATTCCTAAGTAAAAGAGAAGTTTAACCAAGTTAGAAAATGAACTTAAAAAAACTGTGTTGATAAATACATTAGAAACAATCTGGAAATATAAACATTGTTTGGAAGAATTGTTGCATATCATTAGGCCATATCTTCTTAAGACATTGATGTTGTTCTCTGTACAGACTGAATGTTTGTGTCTCCCCCAAATTCATATTTTGAGGCCTTAATCCTTAATGTGGATTAAGGACATGGGGCTTTTAGGAGTAAGTAGGTCTTGGGTGTGGAGCCCTAATGAATGGAATTAGCGCACTTTTAAGAAGAGGTAATAGGGAGATGATCTTTCTGCCCCCCATGTGAGAATACAATGAGGAGATGGCTTTCTACAAAACAGAAAAGAGAATCTCACCAGACATTGAATCTGCCAGTGCCTTGATCTTGGACTTCTCAGTTCTAGAACTGTGAGAAATAAATTTCTGTAGTTTAAGCCACCCAAACTGTGGTAACTTGCTAAAGCAACCTGAAGTAAGATACCTGTTTATCTGAATTTTTTCTTCTCTCTCTACTAAAAGTAATATACTTTCAGAAATTAGTGTCTAAGGAAATATACCGTTTTGTGTTTGCACAGTGCTCTTAAAGTGCGATTCCCAGATCTATAACATCAGCTTCACCTGGAATTTGTTGAAAATGCAACTGGCTCTACTCCAGACCCAGTGAATTAGTAACTCTGAGGTGGGATGTAGCACTGGTGTTTAGCAATACCCCTAGTTGATTATGATGCATGCTCAAGTTTGAGAACCATTGTTTAGAGGGTTTACCGTCTTTGGTGTTTGTGTAAAACACAGGCTACTCCTCATAAATATAATGTTAGAATAATCCCCTGTGTTTCTCAGCATAGTGTGTTCATAGCCCCTGGGTACACAGAAGAAGGGTAAAGTACCTAGTTAAAATTGTTGGAATCTTCTGCCTCATTTTGGGTTCCTAGATCTCGCTAGGCATATTCATCACTCTTTTTTGCCACTACATGTTCAAAAAAGTCTCTCAGTTATTTCTAGCTATCAGGGTTTGCCTTACTAACTTGACTTAAGGGTGTCCCCTGTTCCCTTGTTTTCACATAGCACCCTCAGTCTTCCTTTGCCAAAGACATTTTTGGTATAAAGGCTATGAATAACCACCACTGAAATACAAATAACTAGGTGGTAGTAATATCTTAAACCAGAGGAAATTAGGAAATAGCTAAGATTAAAAAAAAATTTTGTTTAGGGGCGCCTGGGTGGCACAGCAGTTAAGCGTCTGCCTTCGGCTCAGGGCGTGATCCCGGCGTTATGGGATCGACCCACATCAGGCTCCTCCGCTATGAGCCTGCTTCTTCCTCTCCCACTCCCCCTGCTTGTGTTCCCTCTCTCGCTGGCTGTCTCTATCTCTGTCGAATAAATAAAAAAAATCTTTAAAAAAAATTTTGTTTAATGTAAAATATTAAATACCTCAGTTGTGATGTTAGATGATTTCTTCTTCCATGTTTTTAATTGTCCCTCATGTTATGGCACTATGGAGATAGCACGATTTAGGAATGATTTTATTTTTTATATTATGGTTTGATACAATTTAAAGTAGACACTCCCATAGCTACACCACAGTTTTGTTTTGTTTTGTTTTAATTTAATTTGTCCATGAAATCCAGCATTCTGGGAAATACATCATGAAATACATATTGCCCTAGATTTACTAAGGTCATCAGCAGGTAGCCAATCACAGAACCAGATGCTGCGGGGAAAAAAAGCAATGTTGAGTGTGTTTTGCTGGAAGGAAAGTCAAGGAAATTTTATAGCTTCAAGATACCCCAGACGAGGAAGACTATTCATCATCACAAAGTAGGAAAGGATCAGACGACGAGGAAATTTTTTAATGAAAGAGCATGGCTCCAAGCTGGTGGAAACTCAAGATGAGGCATCTCTTTTAGGTTTCCTGGCATTGAACTTAGGCTTTGTCTCTGCTGACTCCCCAAAACCTGGTCTGCTCAGATTATTAGCCAGAGAATATTTAATTACAAGATTTTACAGCCCTGTTTTGGACTGAAGTCTTGAAAACAAAACAGAACAAAACAAAAGGAAAAAACCTACATCTTTAGAGGAACAAGAATTTTGCAGGGTACATGAAGTACAAAGGCAGGATGATGGGTTATGAGTGTGCACTCAAGTAGAAAGAGAGAATATTGAAAAAACAAAACAAAGCAAGTGGAAGTACCTTAAGCTTTGCTGCTTTAAATCAAAAGAGAAAAACAAAACTCAGGTATCAGTGTTTATGTCCAGAACTCTAAGGCTTTTGTTATTCTCAGAAATGTATTGAAAGACACAGTAGTCAAAGACTACAAAAAACAAAATTATGCTGGTGACATTATTTCAATTTCAGCAGAAGTCTTGTTCCAAGAATTTATAGCACTCTCTCCATACTTTGGCTGACAATGTAATTAAAATCATATTTTTAAAGTCTAAATAAGAATCTTTGCTCATGAGAATGAAAGAACTACTCAAAAAGATATCCAGGAGTGTAAAGCATGGACTTTTCTTCTGTATAACTGAAAAGTACCCATCCTTTTTATAGTGGGAAACCCTGAGAAAGTACTATCCCTTCAAATGACACCTTACTGAAAACACATTGACATTAATTCACCCAAACTCTGCCACCAGGTAGTAACCCTTCATAAATCTTATATAGAAAATGTTCTTGACACTACCAGAAGAATCTTTTCAGGAGATCCAGGAAGATCTGACCCTCATTGTGACCTCAACTTGCCTTTTGCTGCAGCCAGGAAGGGTCAGATCTATTCATCAAATTTCTCAATGGAGGGGAATCTAACCCACCTATCCACACTACATCTTTAGGCCATATTCTTGTTTCCAATTCTCCTACTCTTTTAAAATAAACCTGATTCAAAAAACAAAACAAAACAAAACAAAAAAACAAAAAAAAAAACGTTCAGGAAGAAATTGCAGTTTGGTTTGCACTAGTTTTATAACACCTTAAGGGTATTCTTCACACCTATGCTCTGTTGAAAACCACAGGACATGCAGGAAGAGTCTTTTTCCATCACTCCAGTAGGAGGGGGGAAATGTAAAATATGTTGCAATGAACCAAAAAAACATGACCACATATTCAGCCTAGTAGATACTTGTGGGTAATCTCAGCCTTTTATTGCTTTACTTCACAGCTTTGCTAATTTTAGAAAATTAATAATTAATGCAAATTGTTCTTATCCCTATACATTCAAATTAGTCATGTGGAATGCAATTGATTTTTGCCCTGTAGATAGACCTATTTTGCATATATTTGTAATTTCAATTCAGCATTCCTTATTTGCCCATATCTGTGTGGTTCTTTAAGTGTTCCTTGAACCAGTTGTAACAACTTGCTGATTCTTTCATTAACTGATGAGTTAAATAAAATATTTGTCATGCCTTTTTGTTTACCAGTGATAGAGTATGATTACACCTTTAAAAAAATCTTCAATACTCCTTTTTATTAAATGTCAGCTAACACAGAAATCCTAGTTTCAGGGATTGAAAATATGTTTGCACTTGAACAAACAATACCAACTTTAAATATAGATAAGATGTTAGTAAGATGAGGAATGTAAAAAGGGTTAATTGCTCTTCTCCCTAATTAAATAATTGTCCTTTTGAATATCCTAAAAACTCTTCTCAAAAGTGATGCAAACATTTTAAGTAATAAGGAATCTAGATATATATTTATTAATGTATTCATAAAGTTGTCCTAGCTTTTGTTTCATTTGCAATCTAGGCTTGATATTTTAATTCCAAAAATCTTAGTTAATGTATAATAAGTGCTAATGTTATGTATCAGTGTTCTTTATTTACAAATAATTGTTGACTAAAAGAACACCAAAAAGGAAAAAATTGAAGGTTTATTTTCTCCTCCAAATGCTATAAAAGTGAATCTGACATTATTTAAAGCATTTCAGGAAGCGCCATCTCACATACCCTTGCTAATTGCATCAGACCTTTGGAGTTTTTACCATGTAATATTTCTTGTTATGCAGAATCTTTATTATTATTCTATTGTTTTATATATGTTTATCTCATGCCCCTAAACAGGTTCTATACTCCCTAAAAGCAAAGGAGACACCATCATTTTGTAAGCTGTAAAACACCAAACATAGTAAATGATCAATAATACCTGATTGCTGTTGATTAGAAGATCAGTATTGGTATAGTAACGATGTCTTCAACAACAACAACAACAAATGCATGTTTGCCCTTTGGGAATCAGGAAGAGCAGGTTTTGAACCCTTTCTGGCATTTACTAGCTGTGTGACTCAAACAAGTCACTTAATCTCTTTAAGCAGTACCTAATTTGAAGAGTGCTAGGAAGACTAAAAGAGATGGTGTACATGAAGCCCCTGATTACATAAGATACTATATATGCAGTTCCTGGAGAGGAATAGGACCTAATAAATTATAACTAATAACAGATTGTAACATCTTCCATTTACTGGCTGTTTACTCTGTGTTGGATACCATCCATGCTATAATTATTATGTATGTATTTTTATTATCATCATTATCATTATCTAAGGGATTAGGAAGAATCTAACTGTGCTGTCTCTGCCCTGGGTTACTGTACACAGTTCTTGTTAGCTCTGAAACCAATAGTGGAATTCAAAATGTTCAGAAAAGTCTAACTTGAGTAATAAGTGAAGTGGAGGAGGGCTAGGGCTACTATATGACAGCACACTAGAAGGACTAACCTTGACAAAAAGACTTTGGAGTAGCAGAGGCTAAAAAAAGACATGATTGACATCTATTTAATCACAAATGGTGCAGATATGGTGAACATGGATTTGTTCATTAAATCCTGAACTATGAGGATGAGGGGCACCTTTTGACATGTGGGCAAGGTAATTTTAAAAAATGAATAAAGAAAATCCAACTTCAAATAGTAGATAGAGAAGCTATTAAATACGGTATGCCAAGACATGGGGAGGCAGGAAATAAGAGTAGAGCAAAAAGAGTGGTAAATTTATAAAAGCTGAGGCAAGAAATTACTTTTAAAAAGAGGGAAGGATAGGTTCAAGAAGAGAACTAGAGCCTTCCATAATCTCATTGGGCTATTATTGCAACAAAATATTTGACTAAATATTGGCCAAAAATTTGATATCCAAAATATGCAAGCTACTTACTTTTATGACTTAATTGTTTTCTTAAAATAAATACTCAAAATTTCCATTGAGCAAAATTTCAATCTATTAATAGAGCATACATACAAAATTGAATATATGCAAATGTATGTACTGCATCTGTATAGATATAGCATAACACACTCAACTAGGGAGTTAGAAGAAATGATAAGTAAGCTGAACACAGATCAGTTGTGGTAGAGTTAGAGTGGGATCATTTGGAGACTGGACAGCATTGGGGGAATTGGGAGCCATTTTGTTTTCATTCTGCATTTATGTTTGCTGTTACATTTTTTTCTTGTTTTTACTTTTATATCATTCATCGTCTTTTAAAATAGCTCCAGTTTTAGTAATTTTGTTGTTGTTAATATTGTAGTATGAGTAAGAATAAGTTATTAGACTGTTTGTTCTAATTAATTTCCATCCATTTTCCATACATGAGGTTAAAGATAAACTTTGAATTGTTAGTCTTTATGAAAGAAGTTTGAGATCTAAGCATATTTCACCCTATGTCAGAGATGCTGAGGACCCTAAGAGGTCCTGAAGGGTCAGGCACACACCCGATATGCTTCTGAAATCTTTGCTGTCAGTATAGTCTTATCTATGGAGACTCTCCACCTTGTAGACATGGTGTCTGCCCTTCTTCCTCCACCACCTGCGTCTCAGACATAGGCACAGAGCACTTTGATAGCAACAGACCATCTCGGGCAAAGTGGAAACTGGCTGTCTATATCCAGGACTTGGCCGTTAGTCACAGTCATTTCCTAACTCAGAACACCGAGGAGCTGACTGCATTTTCCACCATGGTGTGTCATATATCTCAAAACAAATTTATGGCATGACCGTGAACTACAAAATGAAATGGGGCAGAAAATGCAGACACACATCATTTTGTCTCCTACACATTTGGAATTTCTCTTGTCCTTGCTCTAGCAGCCTTTGAGTCTAGGAATGACAAACATTTCTTTTTTCTTCTTCTTTATTTTTCTGTAGCATAGAAAAATAATACATAGATAGAAACTATATTTAGATCAACAGCCACATCATCATTTATAGGAAAGAAGGCTTCTACAGTTTAATGTTTTAGAAGTAAATTATTAAGCACAAGGCCCCACATTGCACAGAATCACTGTTTAGCTACAAGCAGGTGAATAAGTATCAAATGACTTCATGGACTTTATTTCTTATTGTCCCTCAGTATTCCAATATCTCAGGGTTCTGATCATACTTGACCACTTGGATTATCTCATTTAATCTGAAATAAACTGTGTTGTCCCACTTTACTAAAGAAGAAAATGAAGTTCAGAGAAATTATATAATATACTCATGGCCAAATTACTTAACTTACATTTGTATTTTCACGACTTGATTCCTTAACTGCCTGGTTCGTCATCTATCAAATGAGCTGATTAAATTAGTTCATACCTATGAATCTCTCTGATTCTAAACGTTCATGATTCCATGAAATGCTCTTCTAGTGTGTGTTAATCTCTGAGCCAGAGCTAGTTTTCTTGTATTATTGCTTCAGATTAGCTATATTCAAATTATTTCCCTCCAAAAAGACTTTTAAACAAGATATACAGGTCCCCTAGCATGAAATACCCAAATGTGCTATTACTAGATATCTGTGTGTATGTATGTGTGTGCATATATATGTTTATATATATGTTTACATACATACCTATAGAAACCTTTTAAAATATAAAATACTTATTATCGTATTGCATGACATTACTAGGCACTTTTCATATATCATCCTATTTAACCCTAGAAACAGCCTAATGTGGTAGATATTGTTTCAATTTTACAGATGAGAAAATTGAACCTCAAGGGAGTTAAATAACTTTATTAAAATCATACAGCTAGTACATAAAGACATTCGTGTTTAAATCCAGATGTTTCTGATTCCAAAGGTCCTTGCTATTTTCACTATGCCATACTGCCACTGCTTGTTAGTCTTTTATTTACTTGAATTGATCATTTTATATTGAGTTCTTATTATGTTCCTCATGGTATTTCCTTTCCCAACTCACTGTCTTCGGTGATGCTTCACAGAAGCCCCAGAAAATAAAGATTACAGATCTAGAATTCTACTCTCCTTTCCCAGTAGCAGGTACTTTGCATATAAATGAAAGAACAAGTGGATGTTATAAATGCAATGTGCTTAAAGCATGTTTATAAGTTGTATAAATACTAACAAACATCTAGAAATAATGTAAAAAATATAAGAAGGATCTTTCTAAGTCACTTATCCAAAAGATGTTGGTTATGGGAAACATCAAACAACAGGTCTTGGGGACTTACTTTTCAGAGTTGTAAAAACTGGTAGCTTTCAACCTTTTTCTTAGCTATTAGTATAGTCTTTTTAAATGGAATTTCATGTGGAAATCACATATATTTGCTTTTGGTGAATGGGTGCGGATGCTGTTCCTCCTGGGATTCTATAATGCTCTGATTCTTTGCTAACACAATTATTTCTCAGCAATGTGAACATTTATCATATCACCTAACTCACTCAGTAAGGGGTCAATAAATGTTTATCAATCAACTCTCTGGGGAACAAAATCTCTGATTTGTAACATTTGCTAATTTTCTGGAGTAAATACAGCCACTGTGTTTAAGCTGTAGTATATCACCAGACTGTATTGGGGCAGAGGTGCACGTAGTCCACCCCCCCATGTCATTATAAGCTAGCTCCAGCATCCTCCTGAATTCACCCTGGTGAAGGAAAAGAGTCCCTCAGATGCAACTTATGTCTTAATTTCTTCACAATCTCTTAACTGCATTAGAAAAATTTTTTTGAATTAGCAAGCAACAGTAACAATACTACAAGTGAAATATTAAATGATAGACATTAAATAAACATTAAGAGATTTTATTTCCATTTCATCTTATCATAGATTGTATTTTGAGTTGGGGAAATGGGGTGGGGAGTAGTTAAAATCTGTCATTTTGAACTGTATGCCACTGTGGGAGGGGAGTAAGGATGAGGAGATTAGATGTAGGGATGAGGGTGGGGTGCAGAGAACATAAGAAAACAAAATCTCAGAGAAGAAAATGTAGCACTGATGGTGGAAAGGGAAAGGTGGTTTAAAAAAAATAAAAATTCTACCTGCTTGTCATTTTTTCCTAGACCTCAAGTTTCAATCTTCCTTAGAAAAGCAGTATGGGTTTCCTAGGGTCTTTTCCACACCCCATTGGTTGCTAAACCTCGCACTTAATTAACACTGTATGTTTAAAGTCTCTTTATTTTGAGATAAGGTAAGGTAACTAGATGAAAAGGAATTAAAACAAGCCTTTAAACCAGGCCAATTAGTTATTATGCTATGGATATAATGATGTCAACATCATTTTTGTGCAGAAGAAGCTTGAAGAAACAGTATTCAATGTTTCCCTGCTATTTACTTAGCTACTATTGTTCTTTGTTCAACTAACTGAATTTTCTATGTCAGTCTCTGTATATAATGCGTGGTATCTTCTGTAGACAAAATTGAAATCGGTATAAAAATGAAGGAGGGATGTGGGTGGGGGATGGGCTAGATGGGCCTTAAGAGGCCACTTGTGATGAGCACTGGGTGTTGTATGTAAGTGATGAATCACTGAATTCTACTCCAGAAACCAATATTGTATTGTATGTTAACTAACTGAAATTTTAAACAAGAAAGAAAGAAAGAAAGGAAGGAAGGAAGGAAGGAAGGAAGGAAGGAAGGAAGGAAGAGAGAGAGAAAGAAAGAAGAAAGAAAGAAAGAAACAAAGAAAGAAACAAAGAAAGAAAGAAGGAAAAAGAAAGAAAGAAAGAAAGAAAGAAACAAGGAAAGAAAGAAAAGAAAGAAGAAAGAAGAAAGAAGAAAGAAAGAGAAAGAGAAAGAAAGGGAAATGAGTACTCTAGATGTTCCTGAAAGTCAAGCCATTCCTTCCTTTCTTCACCGGTTTGGTCAACAAAGCAGCATTAAAAACTAGAAAACAAAATAGAAAGCCACACTTGTTTGAGGAAGTTTGGGCGAAGAATATACCATAAAGAAATTTTACCAAATTCTTTATTCTAAGCTTCCCTAGCAGTAGTTGGCTTTATTCAGAATTCAGAAAGTCTCTTAGTCGTCACACAGACACAGGTTAAAGAGACCTATGTACATTTTTCAAAATTCTCCAAGGTATCTAAAAAAACTATTCTTGCTAGATAAATAATCAAGTTATTTACAGTGAGAAACTGAGATGATGATGATGATGACTTTTTTTCCCTTCAGTTGATTTCTTAAAACACTTTTTCATATAAATCTTAAAATATAAAGCAATCTTCTTGTTTTGTCTTGTTTTTCCTATCTGAATAACTATTTCTTTGCCTAACACTTTCATAATCTTTTCTGTTGGATATTGGTCCCTAAGCCATTTTACAATACAAAAAAAAAAAAAAAACCACATCAAGGTTGGGGATTATTGTCTATCCCCTTACTGAAGGTGGCTGGAAATATGTAGATTTTGCTTGTCTTTTGATATTTACAGATTGAATTGTTCAGCCAGAAAAATGTTGCCATAGTTATGTAACTAGTACCCTACCCCCATTGGGTAATTCATAATATGGCATACTTGCCAGACGTGATTGAAAGATGCTTATAATGTTATATGCAAAGATAGACTTCTTGAAGTATTTTTTTAAAGGTATCTTCGTATTTTCTGGAGGATAAAATTTCAGGCTGAATTCAACCCCTGCTCATTTAAACCATAATGGATTTTATCTCAAAATCATTATTTCTAATTAATAAAACTTTGTCCCACTTTGTGCTTTATGCACGTTTATGACAAGATGACATTATCCTTTACCCATTTAACCTCCATTAACCGAGACTATCATTTAATCCCTTTTATCCTTGTAAAGTTCAGTTGCTTTGGTCTATAATGACATTTCTTTGCACGTTCTACTCTTCCCGTTTGTGTGTGTGTGTGTGACATAAAGTCCTAAATGATATTCAGCTCTATAACTGGAATAACAAGAACTCATTAAAAAGAGAGAGAGAGAAAGATAAAAAGAAGAATTGCAGTGTTTTAGACACTGATCATATGAGGATTGTGCAAAGCTCACCATTGTGAAATAGAGGCTAAAATTACCAAAAACAAACATAACATATGTTCGTGAACACTGAGCATATGGTCAAGGAAGAATGTGCGATCAAGGTAAAGTAATTGCACTGTCAGCTTTTCACAGAAGTTTTTTTTTTCCCCATTTCAATTCAGATCAACAAATTTTACTGTACATTTACTCTATGTAAGGCACCATCTTACAAAAGCTTTTCTGAACGGAACTGGGAGACCCTTCCTCCAAGATAGGATGGAAATGGGGGCAGATGTGGAAAAAGGTTACAGTAGGTTTAGGGCAGTCAGTGGTTTCTTCCAAGCAACTGCAGAACCAGAGATGATTAAATCTAGAATAAACGTAGAGATCATTTGTTTCTTCATTCACTTATTTATATATTCAACAAATATTTATTGGGCACTCTACATGCCAAGATTTATATGAGGCAAAGAATGGCACACTAGCAAATGGTTGAAAGATATAGTCAGTCCCTGCTGCACAAACTAAGGGATTTAATTTCTCTTCAGTAGCACATTAGCACTCTTTTCCTGGTAGGCACACAAAAATATAAACATATTTCCTTTAAAATAAGCAGTTCTGTGACTTGAGTTTTCTTGAATAGAAGGTCAGGGAAAGAGGAGTTCATTTCTGGGCTTGCTGAGAAGAATCAAAAAAGAAGAAAGAATTCTATACCACTTTACTCTAAAATGCCCCAGGACCTTACTTCAGAATACGTGAAGCCAATCTCCTTTATCACATTGAAAATTCCCTTGACTGCTTGCTTTGAACTACTACTGGATTGACATGCTGAATATTTTCCTAATATGCCCAGCTTTATTACTAGCAGAACTAGACCTACTATTGTGTTCTCATGATTTTCCTAGTCTCTCAATCTATGAATTTTGTTAGGCATTATATTTTTATGATTTCACTTACTTTTGAAATATTTGTGTTGTTTGAAACTTGTAGCATTTTATGAAGAATAAGTCCTCCAGCAGACTTAAGAAAATACCCCATTATGCAAATGGAAATAACATGGTAATTATATTATAAATACCAAATTTTATATATCAAGTAATATTGGTATTAAGCTCCGAAGAATTAGATTGGCTGTTACAACGAACAGCTACTCAATTAATAATAAAAAATCAATTATCAATTAGGTATGATTACAAAGAAATGAATTAAATACTTTTAAATTATTTTCAGTGTTATTTTTCTGAGAATATATTAGACAAATGTTTATGCTTTTAATATTTCATTAACAGATGTTAAAAAATCAGTCTCTTGAAAATTAGATACTAGGATCCTTGAAAGTATACTTAGCACAGTCACTGTGATAAAACCAGTCTATTTAGTACTAGTTATTTCTTAAAATTGATCACATTTGTCGGTACTTAAAAGTTACTGTGCATAGTTTTACACATAAGAAATTGCTCAAATTACCAAGATATCTGCATATCTATCTTATAGTAAGATATGTAAGATACACATACACACACACACACACACACTGAAAATAAAACTGAAGTAAATATCAAATATGGCTAATTTCATTTGCTAACTTTATCTTACCAGTGGAAATAATTACATATGCTGGTGGTGAAAAGAACACTTCAAGATAAATATGGGCTAGACATTTAATATCTGCATAGTGATCAGTTTAAACCTCTATATGGTGTGCATATATATACTTTTAAACTTGCTTTGCACAAGACAGGTGATAAAATTCACATTTCTTTACACTATGAAATAGATATTTTATTGAAAAATTGTGCAAATGTGTTTGGATACTATTCTCAGCTTTACACCACTAGATATGTGATCTTAAGTAAATTGCTTAATCTAGTCTTTTCATCAACAGTATAATACAGTCAAGCAAAAACAGTAATATTTCCATATAAAAAAGTGGTTTAAAAAAATCCTATCTTTGGGGGCACCTGGGTGGTGCAGTCGTTAAGCGTCTGCCTTCGGCTCAGGGCGTGATCCCGGCGTTCTGGGATAGAGCCCCACACAGGCTCTTCCACTAGGAGCCTGCTTCTTCCTCTCCCACTCCCCCTGCTTGTGTTCCCTCTCTCGCTGGCTGTCTCTCTCTGTAATAAATAAATAAAATCTTAAAAAAAAATCCTATCTTTGATTGCTCTTCAAAAGTCTATATCTAACCACTCTAGAATTTAATTTGACTTGAAGAGACAATAAGAACAAGAAGTCCGGTTTTTCTTACACCAAACAACTGAATGTCAGATATATGTCACTCTTTCTCCTTCTTCCTAAACTTAAACAATAAGAATATGGAGATTAGAAGATGGCGGAGGAGTAGGGGACCCCTTTTTCAGCCGGTCCCCTGAGTTGAGCTGGATAGGTACCAGATCAGCAGGAATATCCACGGAATCAGCCTGAGACGCAGGAAGATACATCTGGATCTCTACAAATGAACATTTCCAGCGCTGAGTATCGAGGTACGAAGCGGGGAGCCGTGAAACCGCGCACAGATATCGGAAGCTAAACAGAAGGGGGAGGGAGCCGCCGTGTCAGGGCGCCAGGAGGCGGTAGCCACCTGCAAGGGGGAGCGGACAGACCGCGGACCCGCACGCTTGAGACAGCAGGCTGAGAAGGGAGCTCCGGGAGTGCACGCGGGACGGCTGGCGGTTGGCGGGCCACCTGCATGGGGGAGCAGGCGGACTCGCGGACAGCACCCGCGAGACAGCAGACTTAGAACGCGAGCTCCAAGAGCGCGCGCGCAGGGTGGCTGGCGGGCCACCTGCACCAGGGAGCGGGCGGACCGCGGACCCGCACTCTGGAAACAGCAGACTGAGTCCGTGAGCCGGGAGCGTGCGCCACCAAGCATCTCACGAAGCTCCGCTGTGCTCACTGGATCGAGGCTGAGACCGGAAGCTCTGGGAGCGTCCACGGGGCGGCTGGCGGCTGGCGGCTGGAGGGCCACCTGCACGGGGGAGCAGGCGGACTCGCGGTCAGCACCCGTGAGACACCAGACTGAGACGGGGAGCTCCGGGAGCCCGCGCGGGGCGGCTGGCGACTGGCGGCTGGCGGGGTTGGAAACACAAAGGACAGAGACGTGCCGGCCCTGGAAGTGAGGGCTGGGACGCCGGGTGTGGGGCGCACAGCCCGGGATGCTGCAGGGTTGAGCAGCACCAACAGAAACAGAGTTAAAGTGGCCAGAACATCAGTGGAGAACGATCCGCGATCCCTCTGTTCTGAGACAGAGGCTGAATTTCAGCCGCTGCTGCTCTCTCAGAAGAGGCATAGCAAACCGCCAGGGAAAGCCGCCAGAGAACAAAAGCCCGGAAATACCGGCTCACAGGGTGCCCATCCCCATCCCCCCTCGCAAGGGACACAGAGACTCTACCCAAACAGGGTTTTCTGAGTACCGGCAGGCAGGCCCCTCCCCCAGAAGGCAGGCTGAAAAATCAAGAAGCCCACAACCCGGAGCGCTTGAGTGGCGCAATCACCAAGCACCTGTCTTCGGATTAGGGTGTGATCACAACGCTCCGTAAGGAGTCCTTCATCGGGCTTCTCCACCGGGAACCTGCTTCTTCCTCTCCCACTCCTCTGCTTGGGTTCCCTTTCTTGCTGACTGTCTCTCTCTCTCTCAAATAAATAAATAAACTCTTTAAGGAAGAAGCCCACATCCCTAAGATCTCTATAAAACAAGGGCGCACGGCCTGGGTCCCAGTCAACACTTGGGCTCTGGACAACCCTGCAATCTCTCTTCATCAGAATGACGAGAAGGAGAAGTCCCCCCCAGCAAAGAAAAGATAATGAGTCTGTGGCCTCTGCCACAGAATTGGCCTCGGCCACAGAATTAATACATATGGATGTATCCCAATTATCAGAAATGGAATTCAGAGCAACAATGGTCAAGATGATGAGTAAACTTGAAAAAAGCATCAGAGAAAGCGTTGCTGAGAATATAGAATCCCTAAGGGCAGAAATGAGAGCGAATCTGACAGAAATTAAAAATTCTATGAGCCAAATGCAGTCAAAACTAGAGGCTCTGACGGCCAGGGTCACCGAGGCAGAGGAACGCGTTAGCGAATTGGAGGATGGGTTAGTAGAAGAAAAAACGAAAATAGAAGCTGGTCTTAAAAAAATCCACGCCCACGAATGTAGATTACGGGAGATTACTGACTCTATGAAACGATCCAATGTCAGAATCATCGGCATCCCTGAAGGGGTGGAGAAAAACAGAGGTCTAGAAGAGATATTTGAACAAATTGTAGCTGAAAACTTCCCTAATCTAGCAAGGGAAACAAGCATTCGTGTCCAAGAGGCAGAGAGGACCCCATCCAAGCTCAACCAGGACAAACCTACGCCACGGCATGTCATAGTGCAATTCGCAAATATTAGATCCAAGGATACAGTATTGAAAGCGGCCAGGGCAAAGAAATTTCTCACGTACCAAGGCAAAGGTATCAGGATTACGTCAGACCTGTCTACAGAGACCTGGAATGAGAGAAAGGCTTGGGGGGGCATTTTTAAAGCTCTTTCAGAGAAAAACATGCAGCCAAGGATCCTTTATCCAGCAAAGCTGTCATTCAGAATTGATGGAGAAATAAAGACGTTCCAAAATCGCCAATCATTAACCAATTTCGTAACCACGAAACCAGCCCTACAGGAGATATTAAGGGGGGCTCTATAAAGGTAAAAAGGCCCCAAGAGTGATACAGAGCAGCAAGTCACAACCGATACAAAGACTTTAAAGAGAAATGGCATCATTAAAATCATATCTGTCAATAATCTCTATCAATCTAAATGGCTTAAACTCTCCCATAAAACGCCACAGGGTTGCAGATTGGATAAAAAGACATGACCCATCCATTTGCTGTCTACAAGAGACTCATTTTGAACCCAAAGATGCATTCAGACTTAGAGTAAGGGGATGGAGTACCATCTTCCACGCAAATGGACCTCAAAAGAAAGCTGGAGTAGCAATTCTCATATCAGATAGACTGGATTTTAAACTAGAGGCCATAGAGAGAGATACAGAAGGGCACTATATTATTCTTAAAGGAAGTATTCAACAAGTGGATATGACAATTATTAATATATATGCCCCCAACAGGGGAGCAGCAAGATACACAAGCCAACTCTTAACCAAAATAAAGAGACATATAGATAAGAACACAGTAATAGTAGGGGACCTCAACACCCCACTATCAGAAATAGACAGAACACCCTGGCAAAAACTAAGCAAAGAATCAAAGGCTTTGAATGCCATACTCGACGAGTTGGACCTCATAGATATATATAGAACACTACACCCCAGAACCAAAGAATACTCATTCTATTCAAATGCCCATGGAACATTCTCAAGAATAGATCATGCTCTGGGACACAAAACAGGTCTCAGCCAATACCAAAAGATTGAAATTATCCCCTGCATATTCTCAGACCACAACGCTCTGAAATTGGAACTCAACCACAAGGAAAAACCTGGAAGAAACTCAAACACTTGGAGGCTAAGAACCATCCTGCTCAAGAATGACTCGATAAACCAGGAAATCAAAAAACAAATTAAACAATTTATGGAGACCAACGAGAATGAATACACAACGGTCCAAAACCTATGGGATACTGCAAAGGCAGTCCTAAGGGGGAAATACATAGCCATCCAAGCCTCACTCAAAAGAATAGAAAAATCTAAAATGCAGTTTCTATATTCTCACCTCAAGAAACTGGAACAGCAACAGAGGGACAGGCCTAACCCACTGACAAGGAAGGAGTTGACCAAGATTAGAGCAGAAATCAATGAATTAGAAACCAGAAGCACAGTAGAGCAGATCAACAGGACTAGAAGCTGGTTCTTTGAGAGAATCCATAAAATTGATAGACCACTGGCAAAACTTGTCCAAAAACAAAGAGAAAGGACTGAGATTATTAAAATTATGACTGAAAAGGGAGAGGTCACGACCAGCACCATTGAAATTGCAAGGATTATTAGAAACTTTTATCAACAGCTATATGCCAAAAAACTAAACAATCTGGAAGAGATGGAGGCCTTCCTGGAAACCTATAAACTACCAAGACTGAAACAGGAAGAAATAGATTTCTTAAATAGGCCAATTAACTATGAAGAAATTGAGTCAGTGATAAACAACCTTCCAAATAATAAAACTCCAGGCCCAGACGGTTTTCCTGGGGAATTCTACCAAACATTCAAAGAAGAAATAATACCTATTCTCCTAAAGCTATTTCAAAAAATAGAAACAGAAGGAAAGCTACCAAACTCATTCTATGAGGCTAATATTACCTTGATCCCCAAACCAGGCAAAGACCCCCTCAAAAAGGAGAATTACAGACCGATTTCTCTAATGAATATGGATGCCAAAATCCTCAACAAGATCCTTGCTAATAGAATCCAACAGTACATTAAAAGGATTATCCATCATGACCAAGTGGGATTCATACCTGGGATGCAAGCATGGTTCAACACTCGCAAATCAATCAATGTGATACATCATATCAACAAGAAAAGACTCAAGAACCATATGATCCTCTCAATTGATGCAGAAAAAGCATTTGACAAAATACAGCATCCTTTCCTGATTAAAACCCTTCAGAGTGTAGGAATAGAGGGTACATTTCTCAATCTCATAAAAGCCATCTATGAAAAGCCTACTGCAAGCATTATTCTCAATGGGGAAAAGCTGGAAGCCTTTCCCTTAAGATCAGGAACACGACAAGGATGCCCACTCTCGCCACTATTATTCAACATAGTACTAGAAGTCCTTGCAACAGCAATCAGAAGACAAAAAGGGATCAAAGGTATCCAAATCGGCAAAGAAGAAGTCAAACTGTCTCTCTTTGCAGATGACATGATACTCTATATGGAAAACCCAAAGGAATCCACTCCCAAACTATTAGAAGTTATAGAACAATTCAGTAAGGTGGCAGGATACAAAATCAATGCCCAGAAATCAGTTGCATTTCTATACACGAATAACGAGACTGAAGAAAGAGAAATTAGGGAATCCATCCCATTTACAATAACACCAAAAACCATACGTTACCTTGGAATTAACTTAACCAGAGACGTAAAGGACCTATATCCTAGAAACTATAGATCACTTTTGAAAGATATTGAGGAAGACATAAAAAGATGGAAAAATATTCCATGCTCATGGATTGGAAGAATTAACATAGTTAAAATGTCCATACTACCCAGAGCAATCTACACTTTCAATGCTATCCCGATCAAAATACCGAGGACATTTTTCAAAGAACTGGAACAAATAGTCCTTAAATTTGTATGGAACCAGAAAAGGCCCCGAATCTCCAAGGAACTGTTGAAAAGGAAAAACAAAGCTGGGGGCATCACAATGCCGGATTTCGAGCTGTACTACAAAGCTGTGATCACAAAGACAGCATGGTACTGGCACAAAAACAGACACATCGACCAATGGAACAGAATAGAGAACCCAGAAATGGACCCTCGGCTCTTTGGGCAACTAATCTTTGATAAAGCAGGAAAAAACATCCGGTGGAAAAAAGACAGTCTCTTCAATAAATGGTGCTGGGAAAATTGGACAGCTACATGCAAAAGAATGAAACTTGACCACTCTCTCACACCATACACAAAAATAAACTCCAAATGGATGAAAGACCTCAATGTGAGACAGGAATCCATCAAAATTCTAGAGGAGAACATAGGCAACAACTTCTATGACATCGGCCAGAGCAACCTTTTTCACGACACATCGCCAAAGGCAAGAGAAATAAAAGATAAAATGAACTTATGGGACTTTATCAGGATAAAGAGCTTCTGCACAGCCAAGGAAACAGTCAAAAAAACTAAGAGACAGCCCACGGAATGGGAGAATATATTTGCAAAGGACACCACAGATAAAGGACTGGTATCCAAGATCTACAAAGAACTTCTCAAACTCAATACACGAGAAACAAATAAACAAATCATAAAATGGGCAGAAGATATGAACAGACACTTTTCCAATGAAGACATACAAATGGCTAACAGACACATGAAAAAATGTTCAAAATCATTAGCCATCAGGGAAATTCAAATCAAAACCACACTGAGATACCACCTTACGCCAGTTAGAATGGCAAAGATAGACAAGGCAAGAAACAACAATTGTTGGAGAGGATGTGGAGAAAGGGGATCCCTCCTACATTGTTGGTGGGAATGCAAGTTGGTACAGCCACTCTGGAAAACAGTGTGGAGGTCCCTTAAAAAGTTAAAAATTGAACTACCCTATGACCCAGCCATTGCACTACTGGGTGTTTACCCCAAAGATACAGACGTAGTAAAGAGAAGGGCCATATGCACCCCAATGTTCATAGCTGCATTGTCCACAATAGCCAAATCATGGAAGGAGCCGAGATGCCCTTCAACAGATGACTGGATTAAGAAGCTGTGGTCCATATATACAATGGAATATTACTCAGCTATCAGAAAGAACGAATTCTCAACATTTGCTGCAACATGGACGGCACTGGAGGAGATAATGCTAAGTGAAATAAGTCAAGCAGAGAAAGACAATTATCATATGATTTCTCTCATCTATGGAACATAAGAACTAGGATGATCGGGTAGGGGAAGAAAGGGATAAAGAAAAGGGGGGTAATCAGAGGGGGGAATGAAACATGAGAGACTATGGACTGTGAGAAACAAAATGAAAACTTCAGAGGGGAGGGGGTGGGGGAATGGGATAGACTGGTGATGGGTAGTAAGGAGGGCACGTATTGCATGGTGCACTGGGTGTTATACGCAACTAATGAAGCATCAAACTTTACATCGGAATCTGGGGATGTACTGTATGGTGATTAACATAATATAATAAAATAAAATTAAAAAAAATAGAATATGGAGATTATGTAACTCATCTTCTGCCCATTCTCTTAAACAAAATACGGAAATTTATAATTTTTATATTATGGAGTGCCTGGGTGGCTCAGTCAGTTAAGCGTCTGCTTTGGGCTCAGGTCATGATCCCAGGGTCCTGGGATTAGGCCCCTGAGCCCCAAGTTGGGCTCCTTGCTCAGTGGGGAACTTGCTTCTCCCTCTCCCTCTGCCCCTCCCCCTGCTTATGTTTGTGTGCACACACACACTCTCTCTCTGTCAGATAAATAAAATCTTTAAAAACTAAAAAAATAATAACAATATGACACTCACATACAAATTACTATTTATATCATTTTTAATATTGTTTGTCACCCATAAGAGTCAATGTTTTCTTAATTCTAGCCTGATTTCTCTTATGGGCAGTGACCTACTTTTGATTTTCCTTAAGTCATAGATGTGAGCTGGGGAAGGTATCCAGACAGTCAAGTTACTGATGGGTGGATAGATATGGGAGTGTTTACCCCCTGGAGATCAGATAGGTCAGGAGTTCCCTGGCATAGTAGAGACTTCTAGAGCTCACCCATTTCAGATTTCCTTCTCCCTCCTGGGTTTACAGGAAAATGACTCTTTTTAGCCCCTTTGATTTTTGGAAAAGACATATGACTAGTCTAAAAAATGGTAAACATAACTTCCGGCTGAAATTCTTAAAAGTCAGTGTACCATTTCCGTGTTTCCTTTTCCCCTACGATGATGACCTTGGAAGCCATTTGTTACGAGGGCAATGTCACTAAAAAGAGTCACCAGACAGCAAAGCACATTTTCTGAGAGTCATCAGCAAGAAATAACTAAGCCATTGAGTTTCAGGATTTATCTGTAGCAGCACCTAGTTAGTTATGTACCCTGGCCTAACATACCTATGACCATCTGTGAGGAATGTGTGACAGCATAGGGGAAAAAGCCAAATCTAAATACAGCATGCATCACTATATTGGCTTTGGAACAGAAACTATTAAGGTGATTCCTTCCCTGTGTCAAAATTTGGTTCTTAACTACAACTCCCTACAAGAAACATAGAGGGACTAAACAAGCCAGTAAGATGAAGGTCATTTTATCCCAGGGATGGCAGGAATAAGGATGGTCAGAATGTTAGAACGTCCAAAATAGAAAAAAATATATTTTCTTTCACATCTAGTGTACTTAATATGTCTTTAATTTAGGAGAGATGGAGCAAAAATTTATTGTACTTCTTCATTTTATGTTTAAATCTAGTTTTGGAACTGACAGAGTGCAAGGTCCATATCTGATGATCATCATAATGATATGTTTTGCATGTGTGATAAGAGTATCTCCTAGATCATAAGCTTTGACTATATAGAATGCTGGGTTAATATTAACATCTGAATTTTGAGGACAGAGATAAGAAAATTTTTATGTAGCTTCAAAGACATAGAGAAAATGAAGTTTATGTGGCAGGTAAAGTCAATGTAATTCAACAATATTTGCAAATTAAAAACCTAAGTGAAACACAATATTAGTATTATGGAGGTAACTGAGATGTGCTATATTCCCTTATAGTCTCCAGAAAAGGGGATAAGTAGGATTTGCCTATCATTTGGCAATGAAAAAATTCCAAGTAGGCTGATACTTCTCCACTGTATAATTACTATGTTGTATTTACATGAAAGAAGAAATCAAAGTGGTTTGAATAAGGAACACTTATAATGTCAACCTTTAATTCATCATAAAATATTTCCTTTCCTCTAAAATAAAAAGGGAAAATAGAAGGCTTCAATATCAGTTATGAGATTATAATTGACCTATTAGAGTACTCTCAAACGTGTCTGTGTGCTTGTGCTATGGGATTGTAGAGAAATGAAAAGTGCAGAAAGATCAGAAGCCTAAATGAACAGGTTTACTCCTTAGTTATTTCTTAGTTCTCAACAGAGAAACTTACTATGGTTTTAACTGAGGCTCAAAATCAATCGAATATGGAAATATGGTTGATTTTTGTATATTGATCTTGTATCTTGCAACCTTGCTAAACTCACAAGTTCTCCAGCTTTTCAAAATAATTTCTTTGGTGGTTTTCTTTTTAGACTATCATGTTGTCTGAAAATGAGATAGCTTTGTTTCTATTTTTCCAATCTATCTACCTCTGATTTTGTTTTCTTGCCTTATTGGACTGTCTAGGATGTCCAATATGATGTTGAATTTTAGTGCAGAGAGCATACATCCTTGTCTTGTTCCTGATGTTGCAGGAAAAGTATTCAATCAATAACCCTTAAGAATGATGTTAGCTATAGGATTTTGTGAAGTATCTTTTATTATGTTGAAGAATTTCACTTTAATTCCTAGATTTCTGAGAGGTTTTGCTGTTGTTGTTGTTGTTGTTGATATAAATACATATTGGTTTTTGTCAAATATCTTTTCTACATCAATTTAGATGATAAGATAGTTTTCTTCTTTAGTCTTTTGATATAATGAATTATGTTGATTGATTCTGAATATTGAAACAACCTTATACACCAGTATCACCATCAATTGGTCATGATGTATTATCATTTTTATAAACTTCTAGATTCGATTTGTTAATATTTTGATGATTTTATTACATCTTTTTTATGAGGGACAGTTTCAAGTACTGACGAGGATACAAAGCAATTGGAACACTCGCACATTTCTAGTAAGAATACAAAATAATACAGTCACTCTGAAAAACAGTTTGACTGCTTTATACATTTGCTTTGTATAACCCAGAAATCTCACACCTAGAAATGTCACCAAGAGAAAGGCAAGCTTCTGTTAAAATAAAAACCGTTCATGAAATTCCAGAACAGCTTTATTCATAATCCCCCAACTGGGAACAATCCAATGTCTTCTAATTGGAGAATGGATAAACAAACTATGATACATCCCTGCAGTGGGATACATAAAAAGAATGAACAACTGATTGACACAACATAGATCAATCTCAAATGTATTATGCTGTATAAAAGAAGTCAGACATGAAAGCCTGCATACTATATGATTCACTTAAATGTCATCCTGGAAGAGGTAAAATGAGAAGCACAACAGACAAACCTGTCTCAGTGGTCAAGGATAGGGGAAGGGGTTGGATATGAATGGGAAAAGGGAACTCTCTGAGGGTGACGAAAATGTCTTGAATGAGTTCATTTTCAGTGATGATGTGCATTTGTCAAAACTCATAGAACTGTACACTAAAAATTATGAGTTTTACGTGTATAAACTTGACTCAAGTTATAAGTTATACCTCAATAAACGACTCAAAAACAAACTACTGTTCTTTCAAATGATGTAAAGTACTATTTTTGACTCTTAATCTAAAAATGTTACTCAAAATTAAACTACTGATTTCTAATAAAAATTTAGTAGTCTTTCTTATTAAACTATTTTTCTCCATACAGGTTTTCTTACTGAGCAGTAAGTTTACTTAAAGGTACAATTCTAACCAGTCCCATGATCATATTTTGAAGAAACAGTTTAAAATATCTATAAACAGAATTCTGTCCTAAATTTGAGTTATTGAATACTTATTCTTTGCTTAGTTTTTCAGAAGTGGTAGAATGTACCTAATCTCTGAGACAGAAACAAGCTTTTCTTTTCTTATCACATGCTGTTCAATATAGCACATTTACCTCTACAAGATTCATGAGACAGGCCCACATTTGTAACTCTTCAGGAAAAAAAAATAGTATTTCATTGTTGTTGTTCATAACAAATCCAGGAATTGAGCTATGTACCATATGAAATCATTTTATAGAAACTTCCAAATTGCTGAAGTCTAATTGTCAGCTCTCTTAACACCGATGTGATTGATGGTTTCTAACCTGGGGATATTTTATGAACTTCTCTATTATATATTTCTACTTGAGTTTCATAAAGCAGGCATTATAGTAATGTTGTTGTCTTTTAAAAGACATTTTTAAAAGCAGGCATTATAGTAATATTGTTGTCTTATATTCACCATATATTAACAATTAAATGAGGTAATTAGAAACAATTTTTTAAACTATTAAAGCAGGCATTATAGTAATATTGTTGTTGTCTTATATTCACCATATATTAACAATTAAATGAGGTAATTAGAAACAATTTTTTAAAGTATTAAAGTAATACCTGGAACTTAGCACTCATTAAATGACTCCTACTTGTATTATTATTTTAAAAAAATAATTAGTATACAACTTCTAGGTAAAGATTGATGAAAAAATTAGAGGTTTTATTTTTTATGAAAAAATATATTTTTCATATTTTCATATTTTCATAAAATTTATATTTTATGAAAATATATAGTTTTATATATTGGGGAGTATTTCAGTTCTTTAACTGGACTCCCCTAACATCTGAGAGCACTGTTAGAAAAAAATCAAATAATTCAGTTGTATACTTAGTAAACTGGCTGCACATGGTGAGAACTTGATAAATTTTAGCAATTAAAAATAATATCTTACTATTATAAATAATAACAAAAACAGCAAGAATGGCCCACATAATCTTTATCAAGAAGGATAAAAGCAGTAGTTTTGTGGTTATTTTAAGGACAGTGATTGCAAGCCTGGGGTGTAGGCTTAACAGAAATAAAGATAAACTGATAAAATCATCCCTTGGATTACTAAGAAATGCACCAGCTTTACTCTGTTTTCTTTTGGGTTGGTATAGAATAGAAACCTTTTATAGGGATCACTGAGTGTTTTGGCTCAAGAGGGCTGCTTGTATTTTCCATTTTCATGAAATGGGAAGAGGAGAAAGCAGTAAGAATAGCTCATAAGGTGGTACTGGTAATGTGAGCAAGGCCAAGGAAATGTGTGCCAATTTTGCAATTAGGTGGCCTAATAATTTTTGAAATAATATTTTCAAGGCTGTGCAGCCTCCCTCTGATCTGCTTCAAATAGGAACATTCTACGTGGAGGAGACAAAAAGGACTCCAAATGCCCTTCACTTTTTCCTTTTATCGATGCCTTAACCAGTGTTGATATGTTACATTATAGCTTCAAGTACACTGTAGTCCTTGAAGTTGAATGGCTAAGATCCATTAAAGAATTCAAGTTACGAATAAAGAAATAGTTTAAGCCTAGTAGTTTTCCACATTAGCAATGTCCTCCTACTGCTTCTTTAGTTTCATTTTTCAGGTGTTAATAGCTTGGACACACACAGTTTGAATCATTACCTCATTGTTATTGATGCATAGTTTGTCTCTGGAGATAAACCCTGCATTTGTCTTCATGTATGTTTTGTCATGAAAAATTACCAGGGAAAGACTCCAGTAGAGATTCAGTCATTTAATTAAAATAAATATATTCTGTTAACGAATAGAATTAAGCCTACAATACACATTCTTTGATTTTATTTGTATTAAGTTTCTTTTTTTTTAAATTCCCCAAAGAATTAATTATCCTATATATAATTCTTCTGATCTTAGATATACTTTAGAGCAGTTGTTTCAAGCTGTGTTCTACTGTGCCCTGGGAATTCTGGAAAAGCTTTCCAGGGGCTATTATGGAATGGAATGTAGGTAGGTGGCAAGTAATCAGGGCCCTCATTTTCACCCAGCTTGAACAGTAATCAGGATTTTATCTAATTTATATAATGGGAATCACCATTAAAATGTAAAAAAATGTTTCTCAACTAAAAATCCAAATATTCTGGAAGCTGAATCTCCAGCCAATGCCATCTTGCATCCTCCTTTAATAATGGAAAACTATTTTCAAACCATGGTACTGAGATTCTTAGGAAAGAAATACATCCTACGTTTTATTCATTATATTTTTAAAAAGGTTTAAAAAATCTAAAGATACTAATTTTATATGCAATGTAATATTAAAGAGGCATAGAGAAATTGATGTGACAGAAAATTAGAAATCTATCAGTAAATTTTCTAAGAGCTTGTCATTGGTATAAAATTATTAATAAGTGAAGTCTGTTTTTTTGAGTAATATTTTAGTTATTTTTAGTATATCATCTCTATCAAGGCTATAATTTTCCACTGAAGTGATTCTGAAGAGTTTTGGTTAAACAATTCCAAATATCACAAGCAATGAAGTGTGTTAAACAAAAAACATATAACAAAAATAACAAAATGAAAGAATTACATCTCCAAAGACATTTAGAAAATTATGAAAACATACTAAAGCATATATATGTAGATAAGTGCATAATTTGTTCTCCTTTTTGAATGCTAACATACTCACAAACTAACAAAAATAAACTTAAGTACTGAAAAACCATTTTTTCCAACTTTATTAGTGTTCTATTATTGAAGCCATATATATGCATAAAACTAGAGACTTATTTAAAGATAGCACAAAAATCCTTTAAAACTTTTTCTTATTACTTTGTCCATGATAAATATTATGAAAAAGCAAGTTTCAAAATAAACATATTTTAAATTTTTACTGTATTGTTCCACTGTCAACCAGCAATCACTGATCAGAGTTCAGTGATGCTTAATATTTGCAAATTGTTTCTCTAGCTCTACTTCAATTTGGTGAATTGTCAGGAAAAAAAATCCAAATTAACACTAAGGTTATAACATCTTTCTCCACTCCATGGCTGATTTTCAGATTGATTAACAACCATGAAGACATGGAAAACAGTAAGAAAGGCTATACAGAATGGATGTAGGGTCTGCCAACTGTAATAAGCGTAGCATGCTTACCAGAAAGCAGTTCTGCCCTCTTCCGTTGAGTTTTCCAGCTTTAATGGTTTATTAATTACACTATGTTCCAGGAAGGTTAACTCTACAAAAGATCATCCAGCTAGTCAATGAATCAAGGCTAAGGAACTAAATTCCTGCTTTCTAGTCTTTTCCCGGTGGTTAACAACTTAATTCAATGATTTGCTTTCTGTTGGAGGCATTTTCCATGATAATTACCTCAATGTTCAATTTACTTTGTAAGTTTTCCCCGTATCAATGACAAATCCTGAAACTTAAAAAAAAAAAAAGAAAGAAAGAAATCCAGCACCTACAACATTTTTTTTCAAGATTTCATTTATTTATGTATCAGAGAGAGAGAGAGAGCACAAGTAGAGGGAGTGGCAGGCAGAGGGATAAGCAGGCTCCCCACTGAGCAATGAGCCCAATGTGGAGCTGGATCTCAGAACTCTGGGATCATGACCTGAACCAAAGGCAGATGCTTAACTGACTGAGTCACCCAGGTGTCCTGTCCTTGCAACTTTCTTTTTTGTCAGTATTCACTTTGTCTATATTGTGAAAAGCCTTAGAAATCATAGTTACAACAAAGGAAATGTCCCTGTCAAGACCTAGGCAATGAAATAAGAACACAAAATCAGAAGAGAGAATAAGCTAAGAATAATAGAAAATGGAAATTAATACTGATCAGGCTGTTGATTTCAAATCCACACTTATAACATAGAGACTTCACTATCTTCCTAGTGGTTATTGAAATAATAATTTACGAATCCTTATTTCCATTTCCTTACAAAGAAAGTGCAGATGGTCAGTGATATAAGGGAAGAACTACTGGTATACACTGCGTTTATCTTCATATATGTTTTATCATGAAAAATTACCAGTGAAAGACTCCACTTGAGAGTCAATTACTTAATCTAAAAGAACCATTAATTGTGTAGTATAGTGTTGAGTGCGACTGCAGATACACACACTGTGCTGTGGTTATCTTACGGTTAATATAGGTAGATAGAGTTAGTTCCTTTTGCTAATCTCTAACAAGTTCCTAAACCTTCTGTCAAGATTATACTCTAAAAGATTAAATAAATAGCACTCATTCCTAGTTACTGTAAAACTGGATATTTCACTCTATTTTACAAAGCCTATTCACACAAATTGGGAATGTGGCAGGTGTCACACCACAGGAAACAAATGATGTAGTGAAATTCCTCTTAATCAAATTTAGATTTGGTTATGTTATTCTATCAGAGTAGAGGAGGCAAGGAAAGAGTTCCACAGAAATGTATCATTAGTTTTTCTAAAGTTTGAGAAAAATACGTTAAAAGGAAAAGAATATCTTTATGACCACCTCTGTGACAGAAATCCATTGATAATTTTGAATGATTTTAAAGTTTCAAAAAGACAGTTTACTTGCCTTTCATTTTAGATGCATTATCAGTTGCCTTGTTAAAAAAGCTAAATTCCACTTGGGTTGTCTCGCCTGCTGGTTACAGTAAGTTATCCCTCTTTCATGGCTATACTATACACATTGTCAATAACAGATTCTTTCTCCTCTGTTCACAGTCAAGTATCTTTTTTTGCTGATTAAAATAGCTTCATATTGCATGCTTCATGAAACCTCTAAATACTTGTTTTAAATCACAACTTTGCTTTTTTAAAAGAACGATATGCTCCTCTTTCTAAAAGACCATCTGCTTTCAAAGGACAATGGTTTTCATGAGTAATTCTAAGGAGAAACATAGTTATTACACTTTAACACATTTTTGCTAGAATAAAGGGTAACATTCAACTACTATTTAAATACATTGAACACTTTTTGTATAGTACTTAAAGGCCAAACTGTCATTACTGTAATGAGTGTTTCTATAACAGATTTCTCTGGTCCCAACTTCTAAGGTTAAGTGACAGAATCGCCACAATAAAGGAAAAAGATTGTCAAAAATATTATAATTTAAAAATCATTCATAGTTATCAGACTTATTTTCACACAAAATTAATGCTCCCAAGTTCAAAATCGCTACCTTCATTTGCTTTCTCATTATAGAGACTAGCAAATGAAACTCTTTACAGTATATAATGACTATTTTTATTATATGAATCATTTGTTGAAATACATATACTTCTTAGTCTATATTGCTTTGTATTATTACAGCTGTTTAGAGTCATTCGCTTTTTGAAACTTTAAATTCTTCAATTTACTTATATTTTTCTTAATATAGTGCCTCAATTATATTAAAGTTTGAGGCAGCTCTTTGGAGCTTAGACTATTTCCCTCCCTTTTTCTACTTATCTATCTTTCTATCTTTCTATCTCTCTATCATCCATCTATTATTTATTTATTTACATCTGTTCAGAGACAGATAGGGCTTTTTATTCCTGATGATTCTAATTAACTTGGAATATTATTGAAACTGAACTAGTAGTTGATTAAGTAGCCATGGTTTCTTTGTTATATGTAATAAAAATAGTTGAGGGAGATAAGAATAAATGAAAAAATAATTTAAAAATGCATTGCAAGTAAGCATGTTATGAATAGTATTAAATTAAGAAATTAAAGTAAGAGAGAGAAGAAATGGGGCTGGGAGAGGAGAGAAACAAGACCACAGAGAATAAAGATTTAACACTTAAGTAGTATACTAACTCAAAGGAAAACATTAAGGCTGGAATCATGTGTAGCACAAGGACCATAAGAATGACTAGCAAGATGGAAATGGTGTGAATACAAGTAGAAGGACAGAAAAAATGAAGGAGTTGAAAAAAGTAAGATATGGAATAAAAACAAGCCAATGATGACACAGTAGATATTTGGCAAGCAACAATATAAAAGCCACTCACTGAAAAATCTCTGTAGAGCTCCTTAGGTCTAATTTTTAGATCTAATTTTTAGATCACCTACTCATCACCTTTTACTCCCATCCTTGGAACATATATTTTGGTCTGCAAGGAAATAACTGTCTCCCCATATCTGGAACATTGGTGTGGTACTTACAAATGTGTTTTAACTTTGACTGATACAAAATTCCATGAAAGGTCATGAGCTAAATCACAAGAGTTGCTAATGGAAATATATTCCCTTTGCATCTCTGCATCTCTGAAGTAAGGAAAATGGGAGATTACTGATTCTAATTGACAATGGGGGAGGCTTACTATTATATCAAGACAAATGCTTCACATTTTGTAAAACCTAAACTCCTATAAATCATCTGATTACAAATCTCAAATTAAATGAAACACCAGGTGAAGCTCTTTTGCTGTCAAACCTGATTAAAGTCTGTTCAGACTGGAAGGCTGCAGTCCTTGCCAAAATCTACCCTAATCAGTTTTTCAAGTGTAAATTTATCTGAATGAACAGACTTATTTTTTTAATGAACATATTACTTCTTTATAATTGCAGATTAATTAGCTTGTTAACTGCTAAAGATTTATAATACAAAATACATCATATATTTAGGATATGTGAGTAATAAGATGCTTAAGAAATATTCTATATATTTAAGAAAGGTATAACAGAATCTTTGAAGTATCTTTCCTGAAACTCCAAATATCTTTTAATAAAGTATATAATTTGTATCTAATGGTACCAGAGTAGTAGCAAAATTAAGTCTTATGACCAGTCAAAAGAATACTACTTAAAGCAGTCTTCAGACAATGCTACACCAAAAATTCAAAGTCAGCTTTTTTTCAATATGTAAGGAACATTCCATATTTGGGAAAGTTCACATAACTATATTGGGCAGTATTATTTTTATCAGAACCTGGAAATATTTTCTTAAAGGCCCATCGGTATTTTTATCACAGGCTTGTTGATTGGTGAAATAAATAGAACAGTAAAAATACTGCTTTGAGCAAAAATCTCACAATGGTACCTTGGGTTCAATGTAATTAAGTATTTAAAGATTTTTCCCATGAGATTGATTTGGTTACTTTTAAGTTACTGAAAATTATTTTGAAAAAAAGCTAATAGATCTATAGTGTTTTCTGGATTGTTGAAGGTAAGGTAAAAACAGTTTGAAAAAATATTTGGCAGGCATAACGGGAACCTCATTGCTTTTGGCACAGATATCCATTCCTTATATTAGGATTTCTTACTGGAAGTTAAGCAAAGGGAATGTATATTTATATTTAACTTACTTATACTTATTTATTTATACTTATATTATTTTACCATTTATACTTATTTTTGCCTATTAACCATACTTTCCATTTCCCATGCTATCACAGAAAAAAGGACCCAAACATGTATCAAGTAAACAGATCACCTGTCTTTTACAGAAAAATATCACACTGTGTGTGTGCGCATGATGGTGCATGCTGCCTGTGCACACACACACCAGATTTTGAAGGAAGATAGACGCAACTGTCAAAGTTAGTGTGGGGATACACATGTATTTTTATTTTCTAATTCAGCAATTTAAAGTCCTTATTTCAGATCTGGCTTTTTATTTTGTTGTTGTTTTGATAAATAATGTGATCACCAATTCAGAGGGGTTTAGATCTAAATTAGTAGGAGGCACACATGCAAATTGTAAAGGACAGAAAGAGAGGATGCACATCAATGGGATCTATATCCCAGCCACAGTTGTGAGGTTTATTAACTACACGTCCTTAGGCCAGTTGCTTTACCTCACTAAACTACAGGGGTTTTCTTGTTTCTTTTCTTCATCTGGAGATTATGTTGGTTCAACTTTCTTCAGTTCCTAGCACCTACAATTGTCTAATTAATCAACCTATTACTATTAAGAAACAAAGAACAGAAGTTGAGAGCAAAAATCTCTCTTGAAGCAAAATTTAATAAGAACTTGGCAGTCTCAATCCTCATCACATGTGGCTCATGGTGGGGCATCCAGGTACAATTTATCCTTGAGTTAAATCTTAAACAGAACCCGATCTCCTCCACTTATGGGTATAACCTAGAGAGCCAAGCAGATCACTGTGATTCCCTAAGCTTAGAATTAACCTGTATCTGATTTGTTAAATCAGTTTAATTTTTGAGGAATAACAAATTCTCCCATTCTGTCAAATGTTAGTCAAGCCCAGAAAGTTTAAAACATACAAACTTACAATTATATTCCTATCAATGGAAAAAATACTTAAAGACTATCAGAAAAATAACTGAGTGGTAATGCAAATCCAATTACTTGATTCCAGTCAGAGTGCAGCAATTCCACATTCATATCTGCAGAATCTACTAACCTCAGGGTCAACTATTTCCAAACACACGCCTATCACTAGTAAAGAAAATATCATTATCATTGTGTTGATACTGCCTTCTGGTTTAGCATTGTTGGTATGTATCTGGCCTGCTTTGCCTTAATTTGGATACTGTTGTAGTTAGGTTTTTTCATTACTAGGATTGGTGTGGATTTTTCATTTTCTTTCTCTCTTTCTCTTTCTTTCTTCCTTTCTTTTTCTTTTTTTCTCTCAGTTTCAACCTGCATATACAAATATTATTTTATTTTGTTTTATTTTATTTCATTTTTTTACTTTGGATGACTTGTAAAAAGGTTGCAGTGCAAATGTGTCATCACTACTCCATTTGGATGAAATCCTGACAGTTGTTAAACATAATAAAGATGGCTATGTTTTAATTTCCTTGATTTGGAAACATTTTCTCTTGCATTTGCAATTGTAAAGCAGATTCACATGCTTCCTCTCACTAACACCAAACCATAGTGCCTTACATGATGAAGAACCTTGACAGGATTTTTTTTTTTAATATTAAATGACCATACATTCTTCAGAGTCTACTTTTCCTTTTGAAATGCTACATTCAATCATTCCATTTGTGAACCGGTTAAATAAACATATAAAAATTTGTTGACAGCACTAAAAGAAAGGTGGGATGAAAAAAATCTAAATGGTAGACTGTGTCCCTGCCTCCAGGAGATATTCCTAATTTATGTGAAGAAAGGAGGTTAATAAAGCAATTCTGTAAATTTCTTAAGGTGTTAGAGATTTGTGAACTCTATAAAGAATTATAATATATATCATATATAACATATAATTATATACATCTATTTTTCACAGTTCTTGTAAATGAATGAGACTATACTGAAGTGTTTTGCATCATGTCTTATATTCATGTCTTATATATTCGACTTATATATTCATCTTTCAAATCTCAGACAAAATATATAATTGTTATTCACTGTCCTTAAGGATCCCTGTCCTTAAGGATCCCTGTCCTTAAGGATCCTAACAATATA
This sequence comes from Ailuropoda melanoleuca, assembly GCF_002007445.2. NCBI lineage: Eukaryota > Metazoa > Chordata > Mammalia > Carnivora > Ursidae > Ailuropoda > Ailuropoda melanoleuca. The sequence goes on from NC_048219.1 coordinate 113,843,021, forward strand.
ATGAGGAATTTAGACTCTTTGTCACTTAAACAACATTACAGTAATTCTATGTTATATGTATACTTAGCTACACATAGAGCAAAGTGAAAACCCAAAATTAGATTCTTTTTAAGTGGCAAGTGATACAACTCAAGAGATACAAAGTTCAAGCTTGACAGCCTCGCTCTTCAGTTGATTTATATTTTCAAATTCAAATAACATAAGGATATGTCATGATTTTAAGGTCTTAATTTTAATCTCTTTCTAACTCTTTTTTCCTAATGGGATAGTTAAGACTATAAAAGCCCCCCCCACCCCACCTTTAATTTCTTAGCTATATAGTTCAAAGGTGTACCTTATGTTCTGAAAAACACTTTGCTGCAATTCAGTTTTGGTAACCAAGTATCAAGCTATCATCTATCTGACCTACCTCTTGATTTAACAGAATGTGAAAGATATATCATAACCTATTAGGCATTCTTGGTAAAATATTTACTTGGCCTCTCATCCTCATCAAGTAAACAGAAAATTCAGATTGTGTGACATTCGATGGGAAAATGTCAATGCTATTATAGACAAAAGTTTATAAATATTCTAGGTTAAAGAAGATTAAAGAGCCATAATAACCATATGCAATGCATTATCTTTGTTTGGATTCTGGACTGGGAGAAATAAAATAACTACAAAAGGTATTTTGGGTACCATTGGAGAAATTTGATTATGGACTGGATATTACATCAATGTCAAATTTCATGGGCATGATGATAGTATTGTGCTTATATAAGAATATGCCTTGTTCTTAGAATCACTTAGGGGTGGGCCGCCTCTGTGGCACAGGCAGTTAAGCATTTGAATCTTGGTTTTGGCTCAGGTTGTGATCTCAGAGTCATGAGACTGAGCCCTGCATCAAGCCCTGAGTCAAGCTCCACATACAGCAGAGTTTGCTTAAGACTCTCTTTCACTCTCCTTCTTCCCCTCCCCCCCAAAATAAATAAATCTTTAAAAAAAGACTTTTAAGGATGAAACATCATGATGTCTACAAAAAAAAACATATATATGAACATACATATGTATATGTGTGTATATATTACATATATGAATACATAATTCACGAAGAGAGAAAGAGGAAGCAAATGTCACAGAATATTAATGGTTGATAAATCCAGGTATACAGGTGTTTACTATGCTAATCTTTCAACTTTTCCATCACTTAAAATTCTTCACAACCACAAAACAACAAAAAAATGGGAAGAATTCATTTTTTTAAATAATAATTTATGTTTACTAGATGAGCTAGTGACTAAAGATGTCTTAAAATCTCAAAAAAGAAAGCCAAAATAATTTTGTGGGTTATGGGCTGAATTGTGTCCATTCAAAATTTATATATTGAAGTCCTAACTGCCAGTACCTCACAAGGTGTCTATGTTTGGAAACAGAGTCTTAAAAGAAGTGAGTAAGGTAAAATGAGGTCATATGGGAGGCCCTAGTCCAATATGACAGCTGTTCTCAAAAGAAGAGATTACGACACAGACTCACACAGAGGGGAGACCAGGTGAAGACACCGAAGGAAGACAGCCAACTAGAGGCTTTAGAGTCTAACCAACCCTGATAATACCTTGGTCTTAGACTTCTAGCCCCCCGAACTGTGAGAAAATAGATTTCTGTGGGTTGAGCCACTCAGCGTGGTTTGTTTGTTTATTTTATGGCAGCACTAGTAAACTAATACACTGTGTCAGAATTCTAAGACCAATTCCCAGTGACCCTCACCCCTGTATAATCCCTTTTCTTCTGAATATGGGTGAACATGTGAGTATAATGAGATATCACTCCCAGGCTTATATTTATTATATTTATTACATTATATTATATTTTATTTTATTTTATTTTATTATATTATTATATTACATGGCAAAAGGGACAATTATCCAAATGGGGCTGCTAATCTAATCACACGAGGTCTTTAAAAGCAGAGTTCTTTCCATCATATAGTGAAAAGGACCTCAGAGATTTGAAGCATAAAGCATGAGTGAGTTTTGACATACTCTTGCTGGCTCTGAAAATGGAAGGGTTCACCTTCCAAAGAATGCAGGTGGCCTTTAGTTGTAAAGAGTGGTGGAGGCTGACTGCTATCAAAAAATCATGGCCCCAATCCTACAACCACAAGAAACTGCATTCATCCAACACCTGAAATGAGCATGGAAATGAATTATTCCTTAGACCCTCCAGCTAAGAGCCCAGCCTGAGGAACACCTTGATCTCAATCTTGTGAAACTTTAAGCAGAGGATTCATTTGATCCTGCCTAGACTTCTGACCTACAGAACTGTAAAATAAGAAATGTGTGCTGTTTTAACATGTTCAATTTATGGTAATTTGTTACATAGCAATAGAAAACTAAGAAGAATCTCCTTATAATCTACATAGTTATGCTCAACATGTGTTTTCAGACTAGTGGTGTGTGTGTCTATGTGGTGTGTATGTGTGAGCAATAAAATTTAAGAAAATATTAACTATTTTTCCAGATTCAATGTGCTCATATGTGCAACACATAAAGTTCATATACATGCATATATAAATGTTAGTGATTTTTATACCTTTTAAATATTTTATACCTTATATATCTATACCTTTTATATAATTAAATTTCTATAATGATTAATCTTTTGTAGTGGATAACACAGTAACATATACACATTTATAAATAAAACATTTTTAGTTGGAAAAATAAAATCTTCTCTCCAGTTGTTAGTATACCTATCTTTCATGTTTAGCATATTGATCTTGCCATTCCCAACATCTACCACAGAATCTGTCACATAATAGTCACTCAATTAAAATTTGTTGTGTGTAAAGTGAATAGCCAAACAATTTGCATATGTACAGAAGGTTGTATGGTGTAATGGAAAGCATGCTGACATGAATATGATATGAGATGAGCCTTCATGAAAATCCTGCCTCCACTAAGAGAAAATCTTAGTGGAATCTATTTAACTTCTCTGAGTTTTATTTTCCTATCTAGAAGGCTATATACTAGGGTACGGTGTTCAATTGTAGCTCTGTCACTTAATTGTTTTAAGACCTCTAGCAAATAACTTCCCTCATGATTTATTTTTATTATCTTTAAAAAAAGACCATAGTTAGTATCATAGGCAGGCCACCATTAGCTCATATATTGCCTTCATACAAATTAGAAAATGTTGCCCCCTTTTCAAGATAATTTATTTCCACTTGTGAGAAAATATGTACACCCATGCTGACTGTGATATTTATGTCACCTGGTGCCCTATTCAACGTGAACAACTGTACCTGAGGTCCTGTTCAGGGTTGTTGTTAGAATCAAAAGAGATAATCCACATATGGCTCATGGCACAGAATCTGACTCATACTGATTAACCATTTTGCGTCAGTAATCACCATCATCATGTTTATCATAAACATCATCTACCTTAACATAGACATAGTAGCAATTAGCCAGGATAGAGGACTATATTAGCATAAATTAAAACCCTGGGTACATGGTAGAGTATGGCAAAAATGTTTGAAGGACCATTCCTAGTAAGTACCTTGAACACAGTAGTTCCTCAGTAAATAGCTACTAATTGATTGGATAGTTTTAGTTTTCTTAAAGAAAATGAACTTATATATTATGAGAAATCTAGTTCAGGGACAAAATTTTCTTCACTATTTAAGTGAAAATATATAGGATGCCATTCATTTAAAAAACTGAATTGTCTAGGGGCACCAGGGTGCTCAGCTGGTTAAGCATCCCACTCATGATTTTGCCTCAGGTCATGGTTTAAGGGTCATGAGATGGAGCCCCGCATAGGGTTTGTGCTCAGTGGGAGTCTGCTTGGGATTCTCTTTCTCCTTTTCCCTCTGCCCCTCCCCCCCACTTATGCACATGTTCCTCCTCCTCCAAAACAAAAAATCTTTTTAAAAAACTGAATTGTGTGATATGTGCAAATTTGGAAGTAAAATGTAACAAAATTTCCCAAAGGCCCATGTGGAGAAAGAAGCATTTCTTTTTACTGTGAGATTTTAGAGCAACTCATCATTCATAAATATTTGAAAAAAATAAATAAATCTGTAGTAATTATATAATGTCCTCTTATCAAAAATATTTTTTTCATTTGCTTAAGAATAGTACTATAGAGTTAAATTAGGTATTCTTACAATGTTATAACCACTAGTGTAGGAATAGGATTTCATTTCACATCTCTTTAAACAAGCTTATAATGTCTGTAAATTAAGTACTGTAATATATATCTTCAAAGAAAAGAAGGCATTTTTAAATTGCTACCTTATTCTTATACTGGCATAAAAATAGATAAATTTTACTAGATGTATAATAAGTTGCTATATCAGTCTGCTAGAACTTCCCTAACAGAACACCATAGACTAGGTTGCTTAAAAAAACAGAAATTTATTTCTTCACAGTTCTAGATGCCAGAAGTCTAAGATCAAGATATTGTCAGGATTGTTTCCTGGGAAGCTTGTCTTTGGATTGCAGATAGTTCTGCTTCTTCACATGGTCTTCCATCTGTGCATGCTCACCCCAGAGTCCCTTAGTGTATCCAAATTTCCTCTTATAAGATCACCACTAAGCTCAGACCCATTCCAATGGCCTCTTTTTAATTGATTACCTCTTTTAAGGTCGTATCTCCAAATACAGTCACATTCTGAGGTATTGGGCCTCAAATATGAGTTCAACATACGAGTTTTGGTCTTCAGCTTATGAGTTTTGAGCGGGCACAATTCAACCCATAACAGATATTATAATAGGAAATTAGGAAATAGAATTTCTGGATTTTTATTCTAGCCTGTTACCCATTAGCAATGAGAATCTTGACCAGGCAATCTTGCCTCAGATTTCTTTCTTTATTTTTAAATAGCCACTATGCCTGCCTTATCTTTCTTGGGGGGGGTGGAGGGGAAGAGTTGCAATGTTCAAAAGATGGTAAAAGATTCTAATGTGTATGTCCTTTAAAAATCATCAAAACACTCTACAACTTATTTCTACAATTCCTATTTGTTAAAGATGAGATTATTGGTCTTATGACTGTATTCTGAATCCAAAGACAAGTAATTTATATTAGGAATTACTTTTCCATTGGCCACTCAACCAGGGTTATTGGGAAGTATTTGTTTTCTTTCTTGCTGTTGAATCCCAAGAAACATTTGTGCCATTTGATGGATTTGACCCTCTTGTATCGGGTCCTTCAAGGTTAACCAGTGAATCATTTGGACAAACTCTTCCTTTCCAGGGCACCTTTTCCCCCCATAAACAAACCAACAACAAACCCTGCATGCAACCTGAGTGCATGGTGTTAGCTGCATCCACTACATTGGTGTCCTCTCACCTAAGCCCTGTTTAGTCTACCCATCTTCCATGAACTTTACAGCTTTGTGAGCAATTTTTCCCATCCTGAAAATCAGGAAAGCTAATGTTACAAAGATTTTAATTAAAAAAAGAAAATCAACACAGAGTTAATCATGCTGCTGGACCTGCATAGGTCCAATACAGCAATTAGTAGAATAATGATACTCTTTGTCCTGATGAAAGTTCCCTAGGCCTATGACAGCTGGGTTTCATATCTTGCTTTCAGGGAAGGATGATGGAAGATGTGGGAGAAGGGACAGAAAAAGAAAGTCATTGCCACTAAAATAAGTTCTTAGAACACAACATCCTTTAGTGCTTCATTTAACAAAATATGTCATTTTAGAAGCACTTCTGAGTGAAAGTCAAATGTAAATTTTATACACTGACTATAAAGAATAAAACGTCCTCTGGGAAGAAATTTGCTCACCCATGAAAGGTAGAAAGCCTTCATCCCCAACCCCAAATGCTAGATTAGATGTGGATAAATGATGGATTGAATCATTTCTAAGAAGACTCCTTGTTCAGCCTTCAGCTTTGTCCCTACAGAGCCCTGCAAGAGCATTTGTTTACAGTACATCATCCCTTAAGCCGAAGAGATTTTATCAGAGTTGTCTGTGGAATTCATCTATTTTGTCTTACTCCCTTTATTTTACAACATTTCAAAGTTTGCATTCCCTCCAGTTTCCAGTCCCAGCTGAGGGACATGAGTCCCTTTTTATCCTGTGACCTGTGATCTCAGATCAGAAAACCAACAAGCAGTGACTCCTTGAGTCAAAAAGTGAGGCTTTTTTTAAATGCTGGTCTTGCTCTGCCTGTGTGAACTGTAGTACACTCAGTTTTATCACCTCTGCCTCCAATCAAGCTTTCTTAAAATTGCAGAGGCAGACTTTCAGAGACCTATTAGTACATTGTGGGGCAGAATGAAGAGAAACGTCACCCTCCACCCATCCCCACTGTGCTAGGAAAAGGAATCAACGTTAGACAGACTCTTTCAATTCATAATTACACCTTTCCCCACCTTTCTGTCACCCCTCCACATCAACTCTTAAGTGGGAGTCTTTTTATTATTAAAGAAGGGTCAATGTTTTTGGCCTCTCCATTGCTAAAGAGAGGAGTCTCAGAATAAAATGAAGAGCAAAACAAAAAGAATTGAAAGAGACATAAACTGTTCTCATGGGTCTCATATGCTTTCCCTTTAATCTGTAAGATCATTTCAACTTCTCTACCTAATGAAAAGCTTAACTGTGTGGCTCTCATATATTAGCTCATTGCAAAGTGACCTCTAAATCACTATTACTTAGAAACAAGCACCACACTTCCATTCATTTTATTGTTCCTATAGTTTAGTTTCAATGTCCTATTCTACTATATATATTTAAAGGGCAGGATCTGTTTGCTAATAACCTCCCACTTGAATTTTATTTTATTTCTCTGACCTCTGTCAAAGAAAAAATTTAGAAGGAAATTATAAAAGGGTTTTACCTCATATCCTAGGGGAAAGGTCACTGTATAAATATAAGAAGTCCATTAATATCTTCCTATCTAAATAAAGTCTAAAATCCTATACACCAGAAACACAAGAGAAGATGTGGTCAACTCATGCAGAGGCACATCTAAGCCTAATAACTCACAGTTATTTTCATTTTTCATAAATGCTTCTATTCCTATTACCCAGAAGACTTATTATTTTTACTGCATTATTCAATTAGAACTGATCACTCCCCACGTCAGTGTGATATAACCCTGTTGGGATAGCTTTTTGTATTTTTCAAATGACATAATATTTTTAATTAGGTGGCCTAAGGGGTCCTTTGAAGAGTTGTATCCTTCTTTAACTCAGCATTTCAAAATAGGAAGGCAAGTTCAAAGAAATATAAACTCTGCCTTCACCAATAACAGTGTAAGGAGGACAGAGGATCCTAAACTCAATTTCTTCATTTTTTGAAATGAGATAACCTCTACATTTCAGGACTGCAGTGTTGATTAAATATGATCATTCACTAATGTGTTTTGTAGCCATGTATTTTAACTTTAGTCAATTAGTTAACATGATGTTTTTGGAAGAGTTCCTAGAAAAAAGCCACCTGTCCCCAAATAATCTTGATACCGTATTTGTCCTAATGTTTGAGTATAACATACCTAATTATTAAAAACTGTTAACAACTTAAATTGAATGAGTGTATGTAGTAGATTAATCCTGTCCCTAGCCACACCCTTAGAGAATAAGGCCAATTTTCAGTAAGACTGAGAGAGGGGGCAAGTTAGGATGTTCTATCAAAAGACCTTCAGGGTAAGGTGCTTAGAGCTCCGCGCATCTGGAATTCATGGTAGGGTGTGGGGTGAAGAAAGTCTTACTATTCAACAGACACTTTTCTTTTCTTTTTCTTCCTTTTCTCTTTCTTTCTTTCTTTCTTTCTTTCTTTCTTTCTTTCTTTCTTTTTTCTTTCTTTCTTTCTTTCTTCTTCTTTCTCTTTAACAGAGAGAAAGAGAGAGAGGAAAAGGACAAACAGGGGAGGGGCAAAGGGAGAGGAAAAGAGAGAGAATCCTAGGCAAGTTTGGAGTCCAACATGGGGCTCAATCTAATGACCCTGAGACCATGACCTGAGCTGAAATCAAGAGTCTGTCGCTGAACTGACTGAGCCACCCAGGTGCCCTGCAACAGACACTACTTTATAAGCACAGTACTGTGAGGCACGTACTGTCATGTCCTTTGTACAGCTGAGGTAATGGAAGCCTGGAAAGGTGAAGTCAGTTGCCTGAGAACAAAGGTATTCACAGAGGAACTGGCTTTGGAGCCAAGCAGCTGGGATTCAGAAGCCCTGTTGGTGCACTCTGCCTGGCTCCTCCCATGCGGTGGATGGAGAGAAGGAAGGGGAGCGAAAGGACCTTGAGGCACATGCTGCCTAGTGCTTCTGCCTACTCAATAGCTACCCTCCCCTCGTTCTTTAATAGCAGAGCCACTAATTCTTTTTTGGAAAACTATGGGCCCTGGTAAAAATACTCACTGCCCCACATCTCATATGTTTCATTCTGGCCAAGGACATTTAAGCAGAAATCCACTGACCTTGATATTTTGTTAAACAGAGAGACTAGCACTTGCCTTTTTCCATTTCCCCCTTCCCTTCTTTCTGCCTGAAATGAAATTATCTACTGGCAGAGGTGAAGTAGTCATACTTTGACTCTAAGACTGACAGCTCCATGCTAGGGATGCCAGAGCAGAAAGCTGGTGTTTTGCAACTTTCTTATATAAGAACAACAAATCCCTTTCTGGTTAAGTGACTGTTTTTGGTCTGTGTCAAATGCAATCCTAACCAATAAGGTGACATGCAAACATAGAAGAAAAAACCCCGTTTTTGTAGATGACACCAAATTGCCTGAGTCTGGCCCCATGTGGTGGTAGGTACACACATAGCCCTGTGCCACATGCTTCTATTGTAAGGGGTGATGGTGCTCCCTGTGGCAGCAGTACCTGGGCACAGACCCAACTCCATACTGAGCGGTGGGTATAGTTTCGCACTGACACTGCAACCGGGGTTAGCAAACTACAGCCCACTGGCCAAATCCCACCTGTGGCCTGTTCTGTACAGACTGTAAGCTGAGAAGGTTTTTTGTTTTTGTTTCCCATTTTAAAGGGTTTGACAAACAAAAAACAAGAATACGCAATGGAAATCACATGGAACACAAAATCTAAAATATATACTATCTGGTCCTTTACAGAAATTGTTCCCTGATCCCTCAGAAGGACAGGATAGAGTAGAGTCAATGTGCCAATGATCACAATTATCCAGGTTGCAAATCTTACCCTTCTTTAAGGCCATCTTTATTCTCCTTTGTTGGCCAGTGAGTCATTACATCCAAAGTATGATATGAAATTGAAGAGCACCCTAAATGATTTTCTGAAAGGGGGCGGTGTAGGGCAATAGGGAAGGAAAAGAAATAGCAGAACTAATACCTTCCTGACTTAAAAAAGAAGAATCTGGTTTTAAGTATATTAACATCAGATTGGCAGAAAACATCACACATCAGCTGAAGCAGATTGTTGGAAAGGAAGTATCATTAAGCACTGAACAGAAAATCCTAGAAGGAATTAAATTTTGAATACCTCAGAATAAAAGTGCCTTTCAAGAAGCTTTCCCTGCCACAGGTGGTGCTAAGCTTTCATTCCACAAATAAACATTATCACATTCACTTTAATTCTTGTCACACACGATGCTAGATTAACAAATGGATTGAAAGCACTAAGTAGAAAGATGGTGATTTTCCTGATTTTCTATTCTCATTACCTCGTAGAACCTAAAGATGATTAGCCACTTAAACCCCTGAAAAATTACTCAAATAACATGAAGAAATAAGGAGTTTTATTTTAATAGAAGGCTAACGAATCATTTCTCAGATCCAATGTAAGGATATAAATTATTAAATTTCTCCAATGGCATATTTGAGAAAACTCATCCCAACATGCAATCAGCTTAGTGGTAAACCAACCTCCCACAAAAGTTTGCAGTCTTTTTGGTTTTGATTTTTGGGTTTTTTGTTTGGTTGTTTGTTTGGGGGTTTTTTGCCTTTTTTTTTTTTTCACTAGAGTCTGAGCCCAAACAAACACAGAAGAGGAACATACGTGTATGTTAACATCTCAGATCCCCAAATACTTAAATTTCATTTAAGTTCAAAGTTTCTTATTTTTCTGTATGTACGTTCATCTTCAAGCATTTAGCATTTCACAAGTAAAGCTTCATTTTTTCCTTGAAAATACTTTTTCTTCCTATTAGAATGTTGTCACTGCAGAGCTTTCCCACTATCGTAATAAATTTGATGCTATATTGGTCTTCTTATCATTTTAAAGGCTAAGTGGATTTAGGGAAAAATAAGTGTATTACATCAGCTGTTTTCATCTAATATTTTGTAGATACAACACATTTTGTCTTCAAATCAAAGATGATAACACACTTTCATTCAGACACTGAGCATAAAATTACCCTTCCTAAGAATCAATCTTCAAGGTTTTCGATTTCTAGTATTTATCCTTCACTCCGAATGTATGCATCCATATAATTATAAAATTATGCAATTATTTTATGTATATCAGTGATGACTGCATATGAATGTCATAAAACAACACATTACAAAGCACTGTGATTAGAGAAAATGGTAATTGTGAACATCTGGATTGAAAAATTTAAATTTGAAAAACTCCGATATTTTTCATAAAGCTTTTTTGTATGCTTGTCCATATTTCAATGGGTACTGACTGAAACCATTCATCAGGAACAGGCCAATTTAATGTAAATCCAAATATGTTGCCCAGATTAAGTACCCAGGTAGAGAAATAGTCATGTCTCTGCTTTGTGACGTAACTACACTGATATGAGAATAGTTTTAACATTTCCTTTAAAGATATTCAGCAATTTTGATGTTAAAAGAGTAAGAACAGCCAAAATGAAGAAATATTTTTAAATAGAATTCATTACATTTTATTGGAGAGGAAAATAGCTATATACTTAAAAACTGCCAAAAATATCTTGAGCAGGTATGATTTTCATTTAAAAAATGTTTTAAGAAAGCAGAAAGTCTATCTCTATTTTTAATGAACCCTACATAATTTCTAACTTAAGGCCTCAGGCTGCTAAAGCCCCTAATCTCTGTGAATGAAGGACCTACATTTTCCCAAGCCCAAGGTAGACATTCAAATATTTAACAACATTGTGGTGGATACACCAACTATTCACAGGAAATGCCCAATCAATCAGGGTGGACATTGGCTGGCAAACTTGGGTCTTGTCCATTGGTGTGGCCCTGATGGGTATCGGCCATGTTCCTAAAGGTGTGGAGCGGGCATGGGTGGGGAAGAGGGATACTTGTCACCCATCCACTTCAGCACTCACTGCAAGGTCTCTTTCCTCTCTGGACTTTGGTTGTGATCACACAGGTCCTTGCTACTCTTCTCTACCACAAAGCCTCTTTAGTCTGAGTCTCCTACTGAACTCTCCCTCTTTGGCACAAAAAGAACATCATTATTCTCTATTTTTGATCAGCATAAAGGAAACACCTGCCTTTACAGGCTCTCCAGCCATGTCTTCTCAATTACTTTTGCTTTGTGCCACGTACACAGTTCCATGGAATTTTTCCCTTTAACGTGGCCTTCCTGCACATCCATTCCACAAAGCTATCTCATGTCTCTGTCATTTTTCCCATTAGCAATTTTGTGGAAGGATCAGGACAGAAACGCAAGATTCTAGTCCCAAAACTCAAAAATTTAACTTTTTATTCTGACAGTGCCATGGCAACCCTCCCTTGCAGCTAACAAGGAGAAAACTCCCAGATGGCACTTCAATAGGGGAGGGTCCCACTACTTATGTATTTCATGCCCAGTGCATTTATTATTGTTGTCTTTTCTCACTATTATGCCATCTGCACCACAGCCATACTATGGATATTTTTTCCTTCTTTTTTCATGTTTAAACATCTTTATTATTATATAATTCACATACCATCCAATTCACCCATTTTAATATGAGTGAACCAATGTTTTTAAACATATTAACAGTGTTGTGCAACCATACTGCAATCTAATTTTACAACATTTTCACCTTCAAAAGAGATCCCATACTCATTCGCAGTCAATCCTCATTGGCTCCAACCCCACCTGGCCCTGAGACCCACTCACCTATTTTCTATTTCTGTAGATTTGCTTATTTGAGATCTTTCAAATGAATGAAATCACAGAATATGTGGATTTTTGTGACTTACTTCTTTTCCTTAGCAAAATGTTTTCAAGGTTTATCCATGTAGCATGTATGAGTACTTCATTTTTTTTTATTATTGCCAAATAACATTCTTCTCTATGGATTTACTACATTTATTTATCCATAAGGGTTTTTTTCCCCCATTAACCTATATTTTTTTCTCTTATCATGCCGGGAAACTTTTCTATGCTATAAGGAGTCTAGCAAACGTTTTCTAAATTAAACTGGTGAAAATTACAAATGCAGCAAACAACTACAACCTCCTATGAAAGAAGTGATCTGTTCAAAGGAAGGAGCAATTAATGCAAATATTCAAGAACCCATATGCTGAGAAACTTCAAAAACACTAGCAAACATAAAGAAAATGAATAATCATTGCCTCTGCTTTCTAATGGCAAGATTTTCATCAAAACTTATATTGGCCTTGCCTGCAAGACTTGTAAACAAGTAAATAAAAATGGAAAATGGAACCAGTAATTGTTATCTCTTACGATATCAAGCACTAAGGATGATGGATTATTTTTTTCCCCACTTCGACCCAATAGCACCACGTAGCTGCTTTGAGAATACTGATAAGCTGTCACACCTGGTTGCACGGGGTGCACAGACCAAATCAGAAGTGTTAGAAATAGCAACATCAAAATTTAGGGGACTGTTTATGCTCCATATGATAGTAGGTATTAAAAAATGTAGCAGATTTAGCTGGGGCTCTATTATTTATAATTTCGCGTTAGTGGCACCTTTCATGTGTGCAAAGCCCTCAGTGGACTCCAAGTTAGATACAGCGGTACTGTGACATTTGGGATCCATGTGTGTGAGGGGCTTCTGAATCTAATATGATAAAGACAAAGAAGCTCCCTGTATAGATGAATAAATATAATATCTGTCTTCTAAAGAAAACATGCTCAATAACTTGTATAGTGCCTGAAGACATTAACAGAAATAATATGGGAGCTCAACTTGATTACTTAACTCCTCCTTCTATATGCTCTTTTGTCTCAAAATGGGTGAAATAAATTAGTGGAGAGGGTCTTACTCCCTTTGAGTGCTATGTTTTAAAGGATTTTTTTTCCTCCTCAAGTTATTATTTTTTCTAGTAGTAACACAATCACATTGAGATAATTAGCCTTGTGTTTTCTTCCCTTCAAAAATTAATTCACATTACAAAACTGCATGTTATGGTCTCATTCACATAGTCATTTTAGAGGAAACACAAACAAAAGGTTTCAAGTTTCTTAGGCTATTTGGAAGAAAAAAAAAAGAAGCAGCAGCAGCAGCTAGAACAACAGTCATCCGTGAAAACAACTGGCATTTTGTTTCACATGTAAGGTAAATCCGAATGGCACGAGAACCTTTCTACTCACAGGTATCTAAAGACTCGTCTGAATCATCAGGGCAGTCAGGGTCCCCATCACACAGCCAGCTCTGGGAGACACAAGTCACATGATCGTGGCAAAGAAATTCACCAGGATCACACAACTGCTGATCTGAAAATGAAAATGTTTCGAAATAAAATATGAATGATCTGAACAGGAACACAGAGCAGTACAAAGATGAAATGTGGGGAAGCAATACATAAAAGGTACATGAGTGTGATCCACGTTTTCTGTTCAGCAGCGAAACTAAACCAATTACTTATCTTCATTTTAGCTACTCAGCTCAAGCACACACATTTTGGTAGAATTGACTATGTCGTGGTCTCACACAATCTGTTCTGAAAATAGTTAAGAATTCTGTTTGTGTTTATGACTAGGACTTTGGTCATATTGGATAAGGCATATAGCAATCACAGCCAGTAGGTTGTATAGAAGATGTTGATCCAAGCAGACGTTCTTGAGTATAGAAATTATAGTTTCCTCCTCTGCTCTAAGAGGAAAAAAAATCAGAAATAAAACTTAAATTTTGTACTCCATCCCTGAGAATTCAGTTGCTAATCCTTCATCCTGATACTGGGGCTTCATGTCACATCAATTAGAAACCCATTAACACAACGTTTTCTTTTTTTTCCCTTTTTTTTTTTTTTTGCTACAAGTTCCCAGGTGACAGCTTCTGCTACTGGACAGCAAAAGTGATAGTAACTTCCAGAAAGCTTTGCTCTAACTTGGGTTTCTACAACTGGCTGTATCCAAAAATCACATTATTTTCCTTCAATGTCTTCAGAATATTTAGGATCTGTAGTCTTTCCTCAAGTCCTAGTAAACTCATCATATGTCTTTTTTTGTTTTGTTTTGTTTCGTTCTGTTTTTGCAATATACTTACTTATACACTGTGAATCTATTCAATAAAATATTTACTTTTTTAACATTTTAAACGTCTGAAGTAGGATTTTTTTTTTTTTACAATGGGGTGATCTCTGAATGTGAAGGAGTGTTAGCCATATCAAATCTTAGCCATTTGATATCACTTACACTTTTGTTATGTATATACAGGAATGATTGAAGATAAAAAATCTATCAGTAAATAGGTCTTTCAATATGTATCAAATAAAAATTCTAAGTGATATGAAAGCATTACACCATAAATTAATTCACTTTTTTCTCCCAGTAATACAGAATGATGGTGGATTTTCCACACAATGGGATCGAATACGGTATATCTTTTCTTTCTCTCCCTCAACCTCTTCTCTGCTGACCCCAACATTATTTTCAATAATATATATTTCAAACACACACAAACATATACACAACTTATTTTTTTCCACTTTCAAACTATAGATATTACCTGAAAGTTCCTATTATTTTAACTTATCCTATTATACTTTTCAATAAATTCACCATCAATACCACACTTATTACCACTATTATTGTAGCTGAGTTGCTCTATTTTGTTTTGTTTTTACATCAGGTTGATTGAGCATACTCTGTATTTAGCTCTAGAATTGGTGCTACAAAAATCTAGAAGTCACATCTTTGTCTTTAAGGATCCAATAGACTGCATGTAAAAAGTACTTTTATACAACAATTGCCAAATAAATAATACAGAAAATAACTGCTAAAAGAAGGGACCAGAGGGGTGCCTGGATGGCTCAGTCAGTTAAGTGTCTGCCTTAGGCTCAGTCCATGATCCCAGGGTTCTGGGATGGAGCCCCACGTCTGGCTCCCTGCTCAGGGGGAGTCTGCTGCTCCCTCTCCCTCTGCCAGTCCCCCACTTATGCTTTCACTCACTCTCTCTGTCTCTCAAACAAATAAATTAAATCTTCAAAAAACAAAATAAATTAAATAAATAAATAAATAAATAAATAAATAAATAAATAAATAGAAGAGAACACAGGGGTGCCTGTGTCTGCCTTTGGCTCAGGTCATGATGCTAGCATCCTGGGATGGAGCCCCACATCTGGCTTCCTGTGCAGGGGGGTCTGCTCTCCCCTCCTTTTGCCTCTCCCCACCCCCTGTTTGTGCTCTTGTTTGCTCTGTCTCTCTCTCTCAAATAAATAAATAAAACCTTTAAAATATATATATCTAAAAAAAGAAGAGAACATAGATAGAGATGGAAACAAAACAAAACAAAAGAATATTTTGGAGATGTAAGCATTACTTTAAAAATGGTTAGGATTTGGATAAATGAAGAGTAAATATAGGGCATTCCAGACAAGGGGTAGAGTGACAATATAACTAAGGAACTAATTATTAAAGTGCATTTGAAACAAAAAAAAAATCTAAAATTGAAATGGCATTCAGGTTACAAAGCCTTGATTTTTTTTTTCACCAAACAGTTTGTGTGATATTTATAAGTATTTTCCACTTCTACAGGAGGAGGACTTAAATTTTGTTTTAGACTGTCACATAACTTTTGTAGTTAATGTAGGGAGAGAGCATGAGATAAAATTCAAATTGTTTTGCTTATAGACAAGGAGACTGTATAATTTATCACCAAACTGGGAGAGTTCTGAAAATGAAGGAAGGGTTATTAATAATTATACTGGGAAACAGGCATAAACCAAATCTACTCCAGAAAAGTCAGAATGGATGTTCATTGTACCTATCGCTACTCTGCATTTGATTATGATCTTGAGATGCTAGACTGTTTCCTTTCTTCTTACCTCCCAAACTATAGCAAATTTCTATGAGGATAAGGGAAAAGAGATGGCGCCTTGCTAACTACCATTGTATAAGGCCTGACTCAGTAAATAATCAATAAGTACTTATTGAAAGTATAAAGAAATAAAAAAGGACCATAAAGAACTGCTCATGGTGTTGGAAAATAGCATCTCAAAATCATAGGTCAGAGTCAGGAATGAAGGACGTTGATTATCATAGGAAATGTTTTGTAGATAATATGAAGTCTCACAAAAGTATTTAAGAAAGGTTATTTATGATAAGATATTGTACAAAGTCGGGGCGCCTGGGTGGCACAGCAGTTAAGCGTCTGCCTTTGGCTCAGGGCGTGATCCCGGCGTTATGGGATCGAGCCCCACATCAGGCTCCTCTGCTATGAGCCTGCTTCTTCCTCTCCCACTCCCCCTGCTTATGTTCCCTCTCTCGCTGGCTGTCTCTATCTCTGTCATGTAAATAAATAAAATCTTTAAAAAAAAAAGATATTGTACAAAGTCTTCTGTCAGGAGACTGTTGCAATTGTCTAGAGAAAAGCTCCCGATGATTGAACTAAAGTAATGGGGCTAAAATGCAGACTCTGCTCCAAGTGAGGTATGAGTTAAGAATTGGTGACCTAATGGTTGCAAGGCTCAAATATGTCTCTAAGTTAATAGTCTCAAAAATTGATTGGATGGGATCTCAAAACCAAGATAAAACATATGGATATAAAAAAAAATAAGGTCCATGTGAGCCTGGTCATGGGGGCATTAGAATAATAACAGTAGGTATAATAGAGGGAATAATAAGTATTTTATAGTGTGTTGCTTTTTACCTCAAAAGCACTTCCACAACCACTATCCCATCTTAATTTGTTCATTCATTTACTTATTAAACAATCACAAATGAGTTTCTACTATGTTCTAGGCACTGGGGATACATTTTTTTTTTCCAAAACAGAAGTCCCTGCCATCACAAAACTTAAATTTTAGTGGCAGGATAGAAACAAAAATAAAATAAATGAGTTAAATGTATAGTATATTAGAAGATAAAACCTTATGGAGAAAAATGAAACAGAGATGGAGGTTAAGAATTGGAGGTGGGGGAGATGGAGATACAATTTTAAATAAAGTGGTCAGAGAATATGTCACAGACGATGTGACATTTGAAATAAAGACTTATGGAAGGTAAGGGTGACAACTATTTGAATAAAAGGACATGTGGTAAAGGTCATATACTAAAGATCTGAGGCAGGAGGGTGCCCAGCATATTTAAAGAAACACTAAAGAGATCAGAATGGCTGGAGGAAAAGAGAGAGTAGAAAGAGTTGAAGTCAAGAAATCAGTAAATACAGGTTTGAAAGTGGCAGATGAAGGTTTGAGTTTTACTAAAAGTTAAGATGAGAAACTGCTGAAAAGTTCTGAGTAAAGAGACTAACTTACTTTTTTAAAGGGTAACTCTGACTACTGTGTTGAGAGAAAACTTCAGTGAAGTGAAGGTGGAAACAAGGAGATCAATTAGAATGATATTGCAATAATGTATATGAGAAAGGATGGTTGTTAGATAAGTATATTGGCAAAATGGAATTCCAAGACAGTGTTTGGTGAGGAAACTGAAGTCAAATATTCTGCTCACCATCTCATTAAATGTCAGAATCTTAAATTCAGATCTTTGACCCTCAGTGTATGACTTATCAACTGTTTGGGGAATAAAATGAGTATGAGATGCTTGTGGGAGGTCCAAGAATAAATATACATCAGGCAGTGATGCATTTAAATCTGAAATTCAGGAGAATAATCAAAGCTGGAAACATGGAACATAACTGAAGCTGTAAGAAGACAGTGAAAAACTCTAAGAATAGCTGTAGATGAAATTAAAGTGAGGTGGGGGTAAGGAGGTGAGGGCAAAGAAAAGAGTAGGTCAGACAAGGGGATGGAGAGGACAGAAAGTTTAGCCAGAGATATAAATGGAGAAGGGCAAGGGAAAAGGAACTTTACTAAAACCATGTGAAATCTGAAGAGTTAGAATGAGGAAGGGGGTCACTTTGACAATCCTCAAGTATGATGAGTTCTGAAAAGATGGAGTAAACTTGTAGGCTGAGGAAAAGGTGCCACTGTAGGAAGAGAGATTGGAGCCCAAGGATATGAAAGTGGAACATTTTCCCAAGGAGAATTCATGGGGCTGGAATGAGAACGTAAACACTAGTAGGAGCACCTGCCCTGAGGAAGAAAGGATAGAAATATGAAATAGATAAATCATTAGCTGGTAGGGAAGCTGGTATTCTTTTTTTTTTAAGATTTTATTTATTTATTCGACAGAGATAGAGACAGCCAGTGAGAGAGGGAACACAAGCAGGGGGAGCGGGAGAGGAAGAAGCAGGCTCATAGTGGAAGAGCCTGATGTGGGGCTCGATCCCATAACGCCGGGATCACGGCCTGAGCTGAAGGCAGACGCTTAACCGCTGTGCCACCCAGGCACCCCGGGAAGCTGGTATTCTTGCATGATTATGTTTTTTCAAAGAACTGAAAAGCAAGATTATTTTTTGAAATTTGGAAAAAGGTAGAATTGGAAAGAGTGGTGAAGGTTTAGAATAACTGCTGTGAGGAACTGGAAAGGGAATCAACTGGGAACCTGTGAAAAGATTTCTTTGTAACAGCATTGGGGATCCTGCTAAGACCGAAAAGTGTATATTTGACAGTTAAGTATTTTGTTCATTTTGTTTCGGTCACCTACATTGAACCACAGATACAGAATAATCCCCTTGAGAAAGTCTAAGAAGAAAAATCCCCTGGAAAAATATGTAAACCACCTTCAATACATATTCACAGGTATAGACATGTATGTAAATCCATCCTAATTAAAAACTATACATATATATTATATATATAATATATATAATTATATTGGGAGTAAGATAGACTTAAGGGGATTTACCTAATGAGCCTATGTTATCAGCTTGCTAAGCAAACTCCAACCTTAAAGACAATTTGCACTGTTGTGATTTTGGGGACAGTTTTATATTATCCCTCCAGGAAACAGCAGTTAAGAATAGCTTGCTACAACTCAATTATTTATTTTTCAACCAGATATTCCATTTCAAGGTGGGTTTTTAAAAGCATTGATTATATGATTCCAATGAATGAATTTTCAGTACTTCAAGGTGATTATTTTAAAAGATATCCACTGGATTGAACTCCTTGAATCAGAAGCTAAATATGTTGTGTGTATATGTATTTTCCACTTACCCTATTTAATGCTTCATGCCACACTTCTGAGATAGTCAAACTAATATTGTTTTAAATATCTTCCTATTGTATGAAATGTAATGTTATACTCTGTAATTAAAACAAGAAGCTTATGAGAATGTGCAGGCAGTTTCACTTACAGCCCTAAGGAAGAAGATCAAAGCTAGTATCATGTCTATCTCTTTATAATAATAGACTCTTTCAATCAAGAGACATGAAAAGATTAGGACAATCATAGCCTATAGAGTTTACTAAGTTTGGATTCACCCTGGCTTAGTATGATAATCTTGTTATATTTATATGAAAACATCTAATTGCTCATTTTAATAAACATTTATAGTAATATTTTTGGAAGCTGGATATAGATGGTCTTAAATGAAAGATTTTAGATACATGAGTTGCCACAGACTATCTAATTCATATCTTCTTATTTTAATGTCCCAATGAACTGTTACTTTTTATCTTTTCACAAAACAGGAAGAATCAAAGTCAAATACTAAAACTAATATCCATCAATAGGGGTCTACTGAATAACTATGTAGATTCCAGCTCCTTGAGTATTTCACCATGATCAATTTATAATAACGTTATGCCATTTCCCTTAGAAGTCAACTTGCTATTTAAATACTAAGGCAAATGTCAATTTACTAAAAAAAATTAATTGCTACTACATGCATAACAGGACAGTACGGAGAGATTTAAAGGAAGTATAAATGATGAAAGCTGGTAACTAATTACAAATTAAAGATAAAGGAAGGGTAATACCCATTCAACAGCTAAACTCCTGAAGAATGCAATATTGATCCTAAGTTAAAAAATTGCTTACAACCTCCTGCACAAGCTAAGTATCAGGGAAAGGCTGTGACTTACGTTTTCAGAACTCAGTTAACATCACAAATATTTATTAAGTATATCTACATCTCATTGCTAACAGATACATGATGGTTAATAATATACCATTCATAATTGCTAAAAGAGAAATATAGATGTATTTCCTTTCTTCTCATATAAGAGGCAATGATTTCACTACCAGGAGAACATAATTCTTGTAGATATCTACAGAAAGTATTACTAATTCAACTTCAAATTTCTATTAGTCTCATGTAAAATTAAAGGAGCTGTGTTAGTTATCAAGTATTAGGAAGTACCTTATATTGTTTCCCTTTATATTCCCATACTCCAAAAAACTGTGCATATGCAGATGAAGAAAAGAGTCCTCAGAATTCCATATGAATTGTTTTTCATAATACGGTTAAAAGATTTCTCCTTCAATGCCTTCTTCTCCTCTTCTTTCACGGTTCAACCTACACTTCTATGTTCCCTGTGCTATTCTATCCACTTTCCCCAAATATAGAGTTTTATGTGTCTTTGCTATACTTAATTGCTTTGCTTCGAATGCCCTTTCCCCTACAACAAAATTCTAGTCTTTCTTGAAAGTCCAAGGACATTTTAACTCATTTAATCAAAACTTCCCCAACAAACTTTGTCTTCCTCCCTCAACAGTTCCATAGCACTTCACCCATTGCTTGCATTGGCAGCACATATACTAAAAGGGAAACACTCCACCCAAAGTACCGAACAGCCCCCACTGTCGTTTACTCTGTGTATTGTAGCCACTGGTGATGAGTGCCTGGCGGGCAGAAGGTTCTGCCTTAAGACTTCATACTTGTCCTAAGAAGCTGATGTCAATGGAAAAAAAATCAAATTTTTCAAAAAGAATTATACATTATTTTTGGATGGGGGGGACGAAAATCAAAGCAATATCAGTGTTTTATATTTTATTATCAGAAAGATAAATAGCTTTATTTAGTTAATCACCAAAAATAAAACCAAGTTCTCCCATGGTTAAAATAAAATAACTTGGATACTAAAGATTATACCATATAAAATTAAAGCATCCATGAAAACTAAAAATCAAACTTGAGAGAGATTCAATGTTATCCTCCAGAGTCTCTTAAAGACTATACTGAAAATTACACTGCTACAATAGCTGGTTATGCAATGCTAACTTAGCCAAATATGTTAAAAATAGGGTATTTTTTTAAATCATTCCTTTAGAAATATCATCATTGTAAGTGTAAGATAAAATGCAACTCACCATTTTAAGTCTATGTTTAACAGAAATAGGAAAATATATTTGGATTATTATTAAGAAGGTTGGTGTGAGGAAAGGTTGGTCAAAAATTGGTCAAACCTGGCAGTTTCATTTTATCAAGGAGTTAGTTCTCCTCTGCAAAATGCCTGGTTGATTAAAAATAAACCATATTATACATTATAAGACTATAATTCATAGCATCATTTATCTTTGTTAAATCCATCCTTAAAAATCTGCCCAAGCTTGTATTAAAGGGGCAATTAATAATGAAGAGTTTTAAAATCAAACACAAATGGAGACCAGCCTTAAAAATTCCCTGAACAGACAAACTGCTTTAGTCATACAAGCAATCTTAATTTAGATTATTTTGTATGACAAACGAGGCTAACTTGACCTGGGTCAAGTCTTGTTTATGCCTCTGAAAATTTAAGTGAAACTTAAATTGTTCCCCAAAATGAATATGAGGCAACCACTAACCAATTCTCTCCCATTTAAGAAAATTCTAATATTATAACCATCACTGTGACAAATAGTCACTGTTTCTACCCTATACTAGCTACTTTATAACAATATATCTCTAAGCCTCATTCCATGTATTGGTTTGAGTACTCTCCATTTGCATACTATCTTTTTGGTGTGCACACAATAAACTTTTGCTAATCACCACTTCAGTGAGTCACTAGTTTTTTACTTCTTTTTTTTTCTTGAACTTTTGACAAGAGTATCCCCATTTCAATAATAACATGATTTTTAAGTAACAATTTCCATTGTCCTGGTGAGTCATGATTGATAATCTAGAACCTTAATTCCTCTAACTACAGACGTATGTGCACATACACTCATACGGTATATATAGTTGTATTTTAAAATTTGCGTACCACTCCACCAGAATTCCATTATCACCAAAGCTAAGACTGATGAAGAGAGATCAACCAAATGCTTGGGTAAGAGTCCTTTGGTGGGCTGAATTATGGTACCTCGAAGATGTCCGTATCCTAATTCCCAGACCTGAGAATATGTCACTTCACACAGTAAAAGGGACTGGGCAAATGTGATTAAGCTAAGGATCATGAGGCCGAGAGACTAGCCCAGATTACCCAGGTGAGCCCAATGTAATCATGAGTTCTTATAAGAGGGAAATCAGAGAGGAGAGATGTGAAAACAGAAGCAGAGGTTGGAGCAATCTGAAAACAGGGGCCAGACGCCAAGCAATGTGGGCAGCCTCTAGAAGCCGAGAAAGGAAAGAAAATGGATTCTCACCTGGAGCCCCCGAAAAAACTCAGTCAGTCCTATAGACACTACTTAGGGTTTTGACCTCCAGAGCTGAAAGATAACAAAATTGCGTAGCTTTAACCCACTAAGTTTGTGATAATTTGTTATCACAACAGGAACAAGAATCTAATACCCCACCCCAGTTACATCTCACAGCCCAAGCATCACTTTTTTAAAGTCTGACTGGTAAGTAGGAAACAGACAAGTTTTAGGTACTTTACCATGAATTTAAAGGCCCTTTTCTCCTAAGTTGTTTTGTTAGTTTCAACACTACCTGCTTAAATAAAATACCACTTCTTCTCCTTGATGTCAAATGACAGTTAAAATACATCTGCACAGGACTAAAGCCATCAATAATAACTAAAAGCATATGACAAGATATTATGAAGAATACATTATAAAGGCTCAAAAAAATGACATCTCTAGGAAATATATGAATTGGGAAGTGAGTGTGTGTGTGTATACATGTTTCTATTCTCATGAGATGAAAAAGTGCAAAAATGTTAGATATTTCTATTATGAGAAAATAACTAATTGCATATTTTTATGCTTTCTATCAGCTACCAAATTTGCAGTCAGCCTATGCCTTATTAAACACCAAGTGGTTTTGGCGATGAAAATGGCAATTTGTACTTACAAAACACCTTATATAAAACCAGGACAAAATTGAAAATTTAAAGAAGTACATTATCCCCAGATCAAGAAGCTTTGCTTAGTTATCATTTCTATCATAATGAACAAATGAAAAGTATCTCTGTAAGCATTTCAAATCTAATTTGACATTTAATTTTCAGGGAGAAAGTTGTGTTTTTGTTTGTTTGTTTGTTTTTCCTTGATCATTTACACATTGTTAGCCTCTTGGTTGGTTGGTTGGTGGTTGTTTTTTTTTCCATAGACAGTGATATGAAAAATTGTAACACACTCAGCATAGACCTGTTTAGAACTGCTTCTTTACCAAGAAAAAACAAAAAGTACCAAAGTAAAAACGCTGTCTTTTCTTTAGCAAGAGACGAAGGATGCACTTTTCAGTGGAATAAAACTGATACATTCGACATGGTTGACTCGAGTTTTTATTATCATTGGACTAAAGCTTTGCAGTTCTGTGTCCTTTTCTGAAATTTCAGTAGAAATGTTCTATTTCTTTTTTTACCTGTCCTTTCTCAAAAGCCCTCTGAAATGAATCTGCAGAATTATTTCACATACTACATTGTTAAGGAAGGGGAAATTTTTGACAGGTCTCCTTCGTAAATGTAAAAGAAAAAAGCCTAAATTATTGATATTTCTTTGCAAGTTCTATTCTCTAAATCCTGTATGATCCTCTTCCAATCTCCCAGGGGGTACCAAAATTCACATCTTTTTTCTCATCTCTAGGCTTAGTGAGATACGAAGCAGATGGTTAGGCTTTGGCTCTTTTGGGGATGATACAGTATTTCCTCTCTGTTATGCTGTGTTTTAACCATTAAGGGCTCTTCAAAGACAAAAATTTTACTTATCTCAAGTTCCAATTTTGATTTTAAAAGATATTTCTCAATCATAATTTCTTGTTTCCTATTTTGAAAGACTTTAAAACTTACTCCTTTAATTAGTCCTCATTTACGGTGAACCAAAATAGGCACTGAGAATATAACGATGAAGACAACAGCTTTCTACCCAGAAGCTGCTGAGATGTAGGCAAAAATAGAAATATTTACAATAATGGAAAGTAGGTGTTAGTATAGGTGTGTCCAGGCATCGAAAGAGTGCGGCAAATGGAGGACATTGTACTATGGACAGGTGAGAGTGTGGGCTGAGATGGAGAGAAGGCATGCAGAAAATACTTTCAGTTACCTACCCAACAGCTCTTTTTTCTGCTTTTGAAAAGCCCCACATCCCACTGTAGAGGCAGGGAAGGCCACTGGCTTGCTTTGGTGGTTTTTGCAGCTGGGCATGCACATGTGTCCCAATGTTAATCCATGACAACTGAGGTAGAGAGTAGTCTGCTAAGACTCTCCTGGGGAAACAATTTTCTTTCTATTAAAAAAGACTTGAGAGAAGGAGCTTTCCTGCATTGCTTTTTGTTGTGAGCACTTGAAATCTGGGGCAGCCTCAGCCATAAACAGAGCCGGAGGATGAATATGGCTGAGGACAAACCCAACCCAGTGAGGATGGAAAGGCATTCATTGCTGAGTTTTAGAAGATCTTGTTGGGCTACTCTAAGGTTCTTCTGTATCCCATCCCACTAATCTCTACGCCTTTTGTTATGCAACAAATATCCTCATTACTTGGCCGTGGTACATTGAGGAATTTCACTATCATCAGAAGAAACTGATACAGGTATGCGGGAAGCTTCCCCACAAAAGGTATTTTTTAATCATTTTAATATAAAAAGGTGAGATTGCCAAGCTGACTGGGTGAGGGATGGCATTCCAAACCAAAGGAAGATCATCACATAGGGAAAACATGGCATATTACTGGAACACCAAGTGATTCTTATGGCTGAAGTTTAGATTATGTGTCAAAGATAGGCTGGAAAATAGGTTGAATATTCACACTGCTTAGCTTCAATAGAGCCGATATTTTAATATGGTCTTCATGCAGTAAGACTTCCTTTTTGTTATTTAAGTTGCTACATTTTTAAAAGACTTTTTTGTATGTGTGTGGGAGATAATAAAATAATACAACAAATAGTCATTGAATTTATTTTTAGCCACACGCTAAATTAAACAATTTGTGTATTTCATTTAATACTCACTGTTAAGAAAGTTGAAAGACTTCCTTAATATATCAAACTAGGAAGTGGCATGATGAGGACACGGACACTCATCTGACTGACACAAAGGTGCTCTCATAACAGCCAAAGGAGTTTTTCTCAATTTGGAGATTACTGGCATTTTGAGAGCAACAATTTTTGCATTGGGAATACAGTTAGCACCCTGATTTCTAGAGATTAAATGCCATCAGTCCCTGTAACACACCAAACATCCCACACATATATGTGCAGGCACTACAGATGTTGCATTAAAAACCTACCTGGAAATTATATAAACTGTTGGCATTCAACCTCTTTCAAACTATTGAGACTTTGTAAAAAAAAAAATACACTTCCAAAATGGGCCCCAATGCTTCCTTCTTCTCAAATCTTTCCCAAGTTCTGGCTGATACTTAAAATTCCACCTCTTAAAGTCGCAGACCTATAAAGGTAGCAACTATCCCTGGAAGGAATGAAACTTTATCATTTATTTACAGGTTTGTGAATAAAAAATAAAAGGAAGGCATTAAGGAGATGGAGGCAATCATAAAGATATACCACAGATGAAAAGATTGAACAAAGGATGTTGAAAGCACCATAGGCACATACCCTTTATGATTTGTCAAGAATTTCCTTCTCTAGTATTCTCCAAAATCAAAGGCATGGAATAAATGAACTTTCCAGCTCCTTCTATTTTATCTCCATGATCAAACAAATACTTAAAATGTGTAACAGTCCTCTAGGGGGAAAATTAAAAAATGGTGAGATAGTGGTTTTCATAGAATCGTTACCCTTTTGTAGACATATGTCTAAACCCCAAACTATCAAATGAGAAGTGCATCTTTATTAGTTAATGTGATAGAGGACAGAGGTCCCAGCGAGGCAGGCTTATGTTATTTGGATAATTGTGAAATATGAATAAGAGTTCAATGGGTTTCCTAAACATAACTATAAGTAACAGAGATAATTAAGTACTTCTCTCCAGAAGACACATGTCATGAGAATTTAAATGAATCCTCGTGAAAGTAATTATTACTCTATCAAAAGAAAAGGTCTAATGCAACATTTTAATGTTAATAGGAAATTAGAAAAGGTAGCCATGGGGGCCTACAGGAATATAAATCAAGTTTCATAATGTTTTCAGGAAGAGATATAAATGCACACATTTTCTCACATTATGCCAATGATTTTACTTTTTTTTCCCAACAATTAAGAAATTATTGAGAAACAGTATACTTAAAAAAACACATATTAAGTCATGTTATGTGTCTATGTATAAGACTTATTATTTTCTGTTCAAGTTTTGGTTATGTTATAATTGCAAAAGTTATATTTAATTAAAATATAAGAAAGTGGAAGATAATTCAAAGGGACAAGAATCAAATCTTCTGAAGTTCACCACTAATAGACAATAACTGCTACTACATTTTTAAATATCCCTATAGACTTTTCTATCTAGAAAAAAATAAAATAAATTGTTGGATTTTTTTTAAAGTATTCACTATATTGCTCTGTACATTGCTTTTTTGTTTTAACTCGAAAATATCTTGTGATAAACCTTCATATTGGTAAATCTAATTCTATATAACTAATTTAATGAGGTCATGATAAACCATTTATTACATGAATTTTCCATACTTTTTAAAGTTTTAAAAATCAGGAACTACCTTAAGGTCCAAAAATAGGTAATAGGTAAAATTAAAAGTTACAATAAGCAATTCTGTAGGTAATTTCTGTCTTACTCAAAAGGAGGAGGAGGAGGAGCAGGAAAGAAACTTAATGAGTAAAAGTGAGATTTCACAAAAGAATTGATTTTTAGAATTTTTAATGCACCTAGGCAAATGGCCCTCCAAACATAGTGCCAAAATTTACATCCCAACCTTACTTTTGCCCCACACCCTTACACTTGTTATTGTTTTTTAGTGTTGGTACAAGAGATTGTATCATTGTAGTATTTCTATTTCTTTTGACCTCAAATATTGTCTTCATATTTTCTGACCATTTTCAGAAGCGTGTTAATTTGTATTAGATCCAATGATGACAGAACTTGGAAAAATTCCATGAAGCCTGGACATCCTGGTGCCTGCCATATAAATTATCTTTTGTTTTTCAGGAACTTTGAGTTTTAAGTGCGTTGTGACCTCATTTTTGAAGTGTATTCTTAAGATGCTGTACCCTTCCCAGTAAGATAGCTCCAGGACTGCCACGAGGGAGAATGAACTATCTCTGCACTCCCATAGTTTAAGGTTCCTTTGTTGAATAATCACTTTGCTGAATAATACTCTTCATTTGCCATTTTGACGTTTGGTTGGCCAGTTTTAAGGAAAAGGTGTGTCACTTTACTTTCCAAGGAAAACACCAATGGGATTCTTCCAAAAGCTTTAAATATAAATTTTACAATGGGTAACATGCTCTGTCCTATAAAATGGTTTATTTTTAAGATTTTATTTATTTATTTGACACACAGAGAAAGGGGGGGTGCCTGGGGGGCTTGGTCATTAAGCATCTACCTTCCGCACAGGGTGTGATCCCAGGGTCCTGGGATCGAGCCCCACATTGGGCTCCCTGCTCTGCTGGAAGCCTGTTTCTTCCTCTCCTACTCCCCCTGCTTGTGTTCCCTCTCTCGCAGGCTGTCTCTCTCTTTGTCAAATAAATAAAATCTTAAAAAAAAAAGAAAGAAAAGAAAGAAAGAGAGAGAGGGAGAGAGCTAGCACAAGCAGAGGGAGTGGCAAAGGGAGAGGGAGAAGGTCCCTGCTGAGCAGGAAGCCTGATGTGGGACTTGATCCCAGGATCCCGGGATCATGACCTGAGCTGAAGGCAAAAACTTAATAGACTCAGCCACCCAGACACCCCTATAAAATGTTGTTGTTGTTGTTGTTTTAAGATTTTATTTATTTATTTGACAGAGATAGAGACAGCCAGCGAGAAAGGGAACACAAGCAGGGGGAGTGGGAGAGGAAGAAGCAGGCTCATAGCAGAGGAGCCTGATGTGGGGCTCGACCCCATAATGCCGGGATCACGCCCTGAGCCGAAGGGAGACGCCCAACCCCTGTGCCACCCAGGCGCCCCCCTTAAAATGTTTTTTAAGTAGGTGAGGGAACTCAAAATATTTCCTCAGTTTTGGGGAAGCTCAGCCTTAGTTCTGCTTGGCCAGCCTCCATCATAAGGCCAATGCAAAACCTTTGGGAATATTTTTACCATCATGTGCCTGTAGTCATATAGAAGAAATGATATCTGAGAAATCCAAGAAGGTTGATGATGAATACAATCACCGTCAATGGAAGATAGAAGATTATATAGCTAATATTCAGATTTTAGCTGGGCATCAGCTTTGATAGGGAATTAAAGAATGTTTCTTTCATTTGATACCTTCAAATTTCTACTGCACCATAATCAATATATTTAAGATGTAATCTAATTCAGAGAAACATAGCAAATCTTGGCATATCATAAAGCTAGAATTCATTTTAATATCCATTATATTTTATTATATATTTTATATTTTATTTTTTTATTTTTGTCAATATATTAACATTAACAGAAGTTTGGAAGAAGTTGATTCTAACCCTCCTGGATGACTTTGACGGGTTCAAGACTTCCATGGAGGAAGTAATGGCAGATATGGTGGAAACAGCAAGAGAACTAGAATTAGAAGTAGAGCCTGAAGATGTGACTGAATTATTGCAACCTCATGATGATATTTTAATAGATGAGGATTTTGTTCTTATGAATAAGCAAAGAAAATGGTTTATTGGTAGGAAATCTACTCCCAGTGAAGATGCTGTGAAGACTATTTAAGTAACAACAAAGGATTTAGAATATTATTAAACTTAGTTGATAAAGCAGCAGCAGGCACTGAAAGGATTGACTCCAATTTTGAAAGAAGTTCTACTATGGATAAAATGTTATCAAACAGTATTGCATGCTACAGAGAAATAAAGTATATTTTAAAAGTCCATTGGCTTGTGGTCAAAGATCAATCTAGATGAATAATAAAAATCTGTATTCTATAGAAGAAAAGATAGCAAGTCTTAGGAATATGCTCATGAAACAAAATCTCGAAGCATGATGCCTAAAATATATACCTTTTGAGAAATTATTAGCAGATGATTGGGAAGGTGAAAGTGTAAGGAAACATGAGAAAAAAGTAAATTTTAAGGATTCTGGTGTCCTGACGGTTATAAAATTAAAGTTGATATCGTCCACCATTATTAAATAACTCCTATAAAGTACTTAAATGTTTAAGCAACTTTAAAATGTATTTAAAAAAAACTAATTAGACTTAAGAATAAGTTAACATTTGGATAATAAAGACAATATATACAAGAACCTGCCATCTCATATTTGTTCAATTTTTTAGCTTCCCCAACTATGTTCTTTATTCAAAGAAGATTAAATGGATTTCAGTTATTACAATTTAAAAGTAGGTATATTAGTACAATATCTCATTATGTTTTTAATTATCTACTGATTAATTATTATTCATTATATACATCCATGCTGTTTCCCAAGGATATTTATTGTTTCTTTGATTTGAACTATGAACACAATTATGTAACTATTATTATATGTTTTAGACATTCTTCAATAAATGTTTTAATTAATTATAGTAAAAGAACTATTTACAAGTTTACTGAGGAAAAGCACAGGAAAGAAACACTTCTTTATCAAAAGTTAAATGTAGCAGTGTTGCAATCAGGTTAAAAATCTAAAAATTAAAAAAAAATTAAAGAAAAGAAATTTCAATTCCTTCATGGGCAGCTAGAATAAACTAAATATCATAGATAATAAACAAAAAGATGCTACCAACAATGGCGGCAAAGTATTGCAGTAAATGTCAGCAAAAAAGACTAAAAGCCAAAATACACATTTTACTTCACTCATATCTCATTTGTTTAAAGTCATATTATATGTTTAATTTACACAATAAACTGTAAGTGCTCTTTTGCTCATGAAAATGCACAAACTTGGAAATTTCCCCATACCCATCCTCAGTGCTCAGAGAAGAAAATAAAATAAAAATATTGATTTTATTAACAGAAGTCGTGTCTAGTGGACTGCTAGCCTGCATTCTTTTCCTTGTTTTGTTGTTTTTGTTTTTCCCAATTTCTAATCTCACTACCTCATACCTTTCTTATATCAGAGATTTAAAAGTTAATTGAATCTACTAGATAATATACCCTGGAATAGACAAAGTATCATTCATTCTATCAGCTTATCACCCAATCAGACCACATGCTAGGATTCTTATAAATACAAACAGTACCCAAAATATTTTATCTTCTCTTTAAAAATATTTGTCTATCTATGATACTTTTCATGACACAGAGAGCTAGATATGTTTTTCTTACGTTACTCCTACCCAGTGTCTGACATAGCTCCTTTGGTGGGACAATCTATAATTTAAGTGTAGATAACACCTGCACATATGATCCATTAGTTCAAATAGGAATGAAAAATGTGACTTCAGTGAATTCTCACACTGATATAAATTTAAAAGTCAAGAGTTTAATACATCCTATCCCATAAAAGGATGGTGTAACTGAAAGCAAAATAAAAAGCTGAACAGATTACAAGTCCCAAAACTGGGTTCCTGATGCATCTTGACGTTTTCTCCTGGGTGAATGACTCCTGAAATCCTCTTCTAGAAAACAAGTTTCAGCTAAGAGCAACTTTAAAATCCTCCTAGAGGGGGAGGTTAAGATGGCGGAGGAGTAGGGGACCCCTTTTTCAGCCGGTCCTCTGAGTTGAGCTGGATAGGTACCAGACCAGCAGGAATATCCACGGAATCAGCCTGACGCAGGAAGATACATCTGGATCTCTACAAATGAACATCTCCAGCGCTGAGTATCGAGGTACGAAGCGGGGAGCCGTGAAACCGCGCACAGATATCGGAAGCTAAACAGAAGGGGGAGGGAGCCGCCGTGTCAGGGCGCCGGGAAGCGGTAGCCACCTGCAAGGGGGAGCGGACAGACCGCGGACCCGCACGCTTGAGACAGCAGGCTGAGAAGGGAGCTCCGGGAGCG
>NC_048219.1:113880421-113902316 GCF_002007445.2 Ailuropoda melanoleuca
AAAAAAAATATATAAAATCCTCCTAGAGCTCTTGTATCTAAATATTGTGCTCTGTAAACATTAACACTGATTAATCTTAAAGGTTTGAGACTCTTTTCTTTTAAAATTTCCTTTAAAAATTTACTAGATTCGCCTCATTTAAATACATTAACTTCATTACATACTATCTTCGTCTTGTTTTTGAGCCACTGACTTCTACTTACTTTATCTCTCAGTGTTACACTAAGTTATTTTTGTTCATTTCTAAAAATTAATTTGCATGTTCAAAGATTAAAAATAGGCACTATTTTTTAGTCAGAATAATCTGACTACAAAAATTATGCCTCAGGAGAGTTGATTTAAAAATAATACGTCAAAGGCTCTTAACTCAATTTTAAGATATTTGTTACAGACATATTCTCAAAAATTAACTTTTGAGAATAAAAAGATGCATATCCTGTGGTGACTTCCTCAAAGCATACAAAATACATCTAATAAATGTATTAAATCATTGAAATTGGACAGTGATTTGTAAGTGATTTGATTTTTTTTTCCTTTTTTAGCACCATAACTAATTTCTGAGGCTTCTAAAGCTAAAACCATTCATCTTGGCATTAACAAATCCACTTATTTATACATAGACAATCCCATTATGTTCCCATCATTATAAACATTCTTTATTATAATATTGTATTATATTTAGAGTCTTTTATTTTATTTTCCAAGAACATTTCCTTATTAGCAATCTAAATGTACTTCAGTCATTCAAAACTGTAGGGGGGGAGTTTTAAGAAGAGATACACCAAACCACTTGCCTCATGGAAAACCCATACTGTCTCAAGATCAATAGTCAACAAAGTTGTTTGGGGGATGTCTGTGTTAAAGTCAACTAGTGCAGCCACTCTGGAAAACAGTTTGGAGTTTCCTCCAAAATCTGAAAATATAAATACCCTATGACTCTGCAATTGCACTACTAGGTATTTATCCAAGGATACAAAAATAGTGATTTGAAGGGGCACATGCACCCCAATATTTATAGTAGCAATGTCCACAATAGCCAAAATATGGAAAGAGACCAGATATCCATCAACAGATGAATGGATAAAGAAGATATGGTATATATACAATGGACTATTACTAAGCTATGAAAAAGAATGAGATGCTAAAAGAAATAAGTCAGTCAGAGAAAGACAAATACCATATGATTTCACTCATATGTGGAATTTGAGAAACAAGACAGATGAACATAGGAGAAGCGAAGGAAAAATAAAATAAGATAAAAACAGAGAGGGAGGCAAACCGTTAAGAGACTCTTTACTATAGGAAACAAACTGAGGGTTGCTGGAGAAGAGGTGGGTGGGGTGATGAGATAAACAGATGAAGGGCATTAAGGAGGTCACTTGATGTAATGAGCACCCAGTGTTACATGCAAATGATGAATCACTAAATGCTATCCCTGTAACTAATAATGTACTGGTTGTTAACTAAACTGAATTTAAATAAAAAAAAAATGTCACCTGGAGTGTGGATTAAACAAAAGCAATTCCTAGTTCCTGGTTAGAAAGCCTGGAGGTTGAGTCCAAAATTCAGAATCTTACAAAGTCTTCAGGTATTCCTTAGGCACATCGAAGTTTGAGAACCTCTAACCCAGAGGGTCTATGTTTCCTTGTTAATATTGAATCATATCTCTATATAAGTAAGACATATAATTTCAAGGATTTCTCTGTTTCATCATAATCTAAGCAACCCAACACATATCTTACAGTGAGTACTATATCCTCAATTTGTAATAACTGGATCTCTTGCTAATGTGCAATCCCAACATGGTCTCATACCCCAGTTGTGCTATTGAGGAAAACAGCAGCCTCTCGCCTTTGACTCTCCTTCCACTTATTCCTTTACAGATGGCATTTTGTCATCAGCTCCCACCACAGGCATATCCAAATGGTTACGATTATTAATGTTTGGTGGATGTTCTTTAAGGAAAAGAATATAAAATTATAAATGCAAAAAGAGGTATGAAAATATTTAAAATGTGAAATTATAATAAATCACATATTTTCAAAAATTCACATCTACATAAAATATCAATTAACTATAAAACTAACGTTTTATTAATTAACTCACTAACAGCTCTATAATACTTTTTCCTTTTATTTTTTTAGCTAGATACTTTATTCATCTGTGTAATCGTATTTTCTACAGGGAGAATAAAACTGTTAATCCAGTCTTTTCTCTTGAATGTTTGATAACAATTTTAAATCATCATTATCCTAGAAAAATTTATTTAAATTTCATGACATTATTGAAAGTACCATAGAAAGTGGGTGGTTGTTAAATCTGGGGTCACCTCTCTAACATTTCTTTTATATATGAGCTTCAAGATTTGGAATAATTTTTTCCATAGACTAGTTTCTTGTTTTCCACCACCTTTATACTTCAAATGTCATTAAGCATACTCATACTGTGACATGATGTTTAGTCCCGCACGTATGTATCATGAGGTTGGGTATATCAACACAATGAGTAGAAACCAAGCATATACTACAGTGGTTACAAATAACTATCCATAGTAGCGACTGTGAATCACATAAATTATCTCATTAAACGCAAATTAAATATAATATGTACTCGATTCCCTGAAGTCAGACTCCAAAAATGCCCACAGTCACTCCAATACTTTACTCATTCTCATCTCTATTCTCACCTTTCTCAGTAATAAGTACCACAGTTAACCCATTGTTCAAACTTTGTTTTCACAGTTTTAACTATATCTATCTCCACTTAGTTTGGTATTATGGAGACTGAACAAGTAACATATTCTTAAAAGTTAAAATTTAACCTGCATTCTATTATTATTTGTAGTCAGAGGCATAGGGCTATTTCTAAACCTCTGCTTCTCAAATCAACTCGCATATCAGATGACTCTTTGAATCATGGTAATTTTATTTTCTACTTCCCATATAACACTAGAATATCATCTCTTCTTCCATTTTGATTGGCGTTTCCAGCGCAAGCCATGAGCATTCCTTCCCTGGAGCCTCACACGCAGCCTCCTTCTGCATTAAGTTTTGTTTCTCTTCAATTCATTTTCCAGCGTGATCCACTTTAAGAACACACATCTAATACTTTTAAATCATTGTTTCTTCAAAAACTAAGAATTACCATAAAATGTCCAATCTCAGTAAACAGTATATAAAAAGGATCTCCAGGATTGAACCCTTGTTCACGATTCACCTCCTCCCCCAGCAAACTCAGGGATCCAGCCCAAACTGAATTATTTTTGGTCTTTCATTACAACATGTATTTCCTTGCCTCCATTCCTTGACAGATTGTGTACCTTTTGCTTAGACCACTTTTCTCTCCTCACCTGTTTCTTATATCAGATCTACCTTACATTTCAATTTAAAAGTCAGATCTTCCAGGACAGCTGATGACTGTGCTTTGCAATGTCTCTCTGTGTTTCTAGTTTGACGATGCTAATCAGTTCACTCTCATACCTTGTTCAGTTCTCTGTCTTTCTTCCTAGACCATAAGGCTAAGTGAAGGTAAGAACTATGTCCTATTCATCGTTCCCTGCCAAGTATATAAACACAGTAAGTATTTATTGGAATAAAGAAACTGAAATAATGAAAAATATTTGAGATCAGGCATATCAGGGAATTTTTATAGCTTCAGTAAAGTTATTTAAGTTTTCTATAAATCAGTTCTCACATGTATAAAACAGGAATAATAGTATACATTTCAGCGTTGTAGTGTGAAAATTATATAATAATATATATTAATCATTAACAGTATGTGGCGTGCATACTGGCAGCACTGAAAAAATGAAAGATATTATTATTATTTACTATAAAAGAAAAAATTTAGATTTTATTTCTGCATTCCTTTAAAGTATATTTACTTTGGTTAGCTAAAAAGAGTATCGATGATTTCCTTTGTACAAACACTATACAAGGAATTCTAACTCTTATTTTTTCCTCTTGGTTCAATGACGTTCTACACTGGAAATATATAGCCAATGGGCACTTTGATGGGATTGGCATCTTGGCCAGTGGTAAAGCCCTATTCTATACTTACATTGTAATATTCTTTTCTCATTCTCATGTGCTCTTCTGTTCTTGACCAGGATTTGCTTATCCACATTATTTTTACAAGGAATAACAGCCTCTGTTGAGAGTGCTATTAAAATGACTATCACCAAAATTAAGAAAAAAATTCTTTTTCTCTGGTTTATTTCTCTTCTTTAAGAACTAATCCATTTTCACAATCATAATTTTCTTTCAAATCAAATTCTGACAGCTGAAATTGCCACAAAAATTGTCACACTTGGTGCGTAATAATTATTCACACACACACACACACACACAATTTGTTAAGTGAACAAAACAAATGACTTTTAAAAAAAGGAATGGATAGGCAAATAAAAACTGTAGCATGTAAATCGAGATAAGTGGACTGCAATATAGTCTTTCACAAAAATATCCATTTTCTTTGGTCTAAATTGTCTTTCTTTGAGCTTGAAAAGGTTGTGCTGTTTTGTTAAATTGGAATTACTGTGTTGACTGTTTTTGACAATGCAATCAAACAGTTCAATCATTCTGTGACCACTAGAATTCCTGGCAGAATCATAGTCATAGAGACATTGAAATGCTGTAAAAAAGAATCTTCAATGTAATTTAAAAAAATATACTCACTCTAAATAATAATAAAGATATATTTCAGCTACCAAGACTTGTTTTCTTGCCCTTGCTCCATGAAACCAAAGAAAATGTACATAGTTAAGATAGTGGAAACAGAGTTCCAGTCATTCATTCAAATTAAAAGCCTTCTTCTATGTGTCTTACAAAATGATTTAAACCAGGTATTTAAAAGAAATTACCTTTCATTTCACCACTCAGGGAAAAAATACTGCATTTTTTTACATTATTTCAACATTCTCCCGCAAATTCTATATATATAATTTTACTACAAATATTATTTTGAGTTTCAATCATGTCCTTTAATATGGGCAATAATTCTCTCCCTAAGAAGAAAACAGAATGTTTTGAAGAAAAAGCAAGGTGCACATAGTAAAATAGCTAAAACTACAGGATCAAAGGGTGCCTGGGAGGCTCAGTAAGTTGGGCATCTGCATTCAGCTCAGGTCATGATCCCAGGGTCCTGGATCCAGTCCTAAGTCAGGCTCCCTGCTCAGCGGAGGGCCTCCTTCTCCCTCCCTCCCCCACTGCTTCCCCTGCTTGTGCTCACTCTCTCTCTGTCAAATAAATAAATAAAATCTTTAAAAGAAATAAAACTATAGGATCAAGAATAAGGTTTCTTGATTATTATTATTCTTTATGCTGTTCCAGTTAAATCAAATAAGGTACTCCCACCAAGTAAATTAAATAATAATAATTTAATATATATGTAATTTCTTCCTCTGTATTTAATCCTGCAACATTAAGTATATAAATATTTTCCTCTCTAAAAGTATTTAACTTTTGATGAAGTATAAAAACTACCAGGTTAGACATTGTCCCTGGAACTTAAAATTAGGAGGAAAAAAAATTGTCTGGCTTACAGTATGTTACCAGCTTTAAGTTTGTTCTTTGTCACAATGCAGGAAGTGGAGGGACTATGAATATACACTGAGACCTCTAAAAATTAAGTTCAATGCAATATGAATATTATAAGAAAGGTATCATCAAAATATTTCAGAGTAAAACAATGACAGAGTGAAAGAAAAACTACATTCATTAATTGCTAAAAATTTGTCAAGTCCTTCCCTATTTTCAAACAAACCTGATAAAGCTCAAGACAATAACAATTTAGCAAAAAGATTTAGTGTAAATTAAAATGGCAGTGCAAGTTTCCAAGAGCAAATCATTAGCCTAGAAATGACACTGTTGTATCTCCTAGATACACTAGCTTCTAGCACATAACATTCGTTCAATTAATGTTACTTGAAAAAATAAATGGTTATTTTAAGAGAAATATGTAAAAGGAGCTAAGAAGATAAAGAGGAGGGTACCCTTCCCTTTCTTCAAGGGTAGAGAAAAGCAGAATGGGATACAGAAGAGAAAATCTTTGAGCTAGACTTGAAGGATAGACTCAGATTTCCCAGGCATAGAAGAGAATGATGAAGAAGTAGCATTTACCACTTGGAGAGGATTAGGAAAATAAAGGGCATTTCAGGAAGAATAATTTAAATAAAAAGCACATAGATAAAAACTATACAATCTGTCCACCAAGTAGCCCTACTTGATTATAGGGTGCCTGGTAGGGATTTAAGATATGTGGCTGGACAATGTGCAATTATGTCTTGAAAGGCCATGGTTAATGTGCTCAAATGTTCTGAACTCTACTTTATCAATAGGGGGAAGATACTGAATATTTTAGAGAAGGTTTTAAATAATATTTTAAAGAAAAAGCATCTCATTATGTGGCAGAAGGAGACCTCAGTCAGCTGTTTGGATAATGATTCAGAGATGGAAAATCTTGTATAGGCAAACTAATTAAGAAAGTATCTATAATGTCTTCTCAGCCATATAATGAAGAAGGTCTAAATTCAGACAATGAAAAGAAAGGATAAAAAGAAACAAAGTGGCCATTTCTGAGGTAAAATGGATGGCACCAGATGGATCAGTATGAAAACATTGCAGGAAATTGAGGTGTATCTGGCACTAGTGCTTTCCTGAGTGGATACACATTAAATTAGGGAGATGGGGGAAAAATTCAGTGGGAAAGATAATGAATTCTGCTTTGAGCATAAGGGTTGAAAGGAATAATGTGAGATTTCGGGAACAGTGTCCAAAAGCAGTTAAAAATGTGATTCCAGGACAAAAGTGAGAGGATTGAGCCACCATTATGGTTCATGGTGTCAGTATGACAAATAGTTACAATAGCCTAAGGAGGTTAAGACAGTAAAGAAACTGTAGTGATATTTCCAGAACAAAGGTAAAAACTACAGGTGAAAATAAAAGTTAGAGTTGAAGTTATAAGTTTGATTATTTGTGATGTTTGTTGTTTTTCACAGAAGATAAACGTGGAAAAAGACCATAGATTGAGGAAATGATGCCACGGATGTGCAAAGATTAATAGATATGTTATAGAGTAAGATAATTATAATTTTAAAGGGGAAGATAATAATGGGAGTTAATAGAAACAAGATCTCAGAGATATCATTTGTTCACAGAGTCAAATTAATCTTTTTCAGTTACAGTTTGGTAAACTCTAACAACTTTGATCCATAGTTTGTACTATATTATTACCTTGTTGGGGTGACCCTACCAAAATCTTCATTTCTTCCTCATTATTTCCTCTTCCTTTCACATGGTTCTGGGAATCATTAAGTGTTGTCTATCATAGAACAAATTATTCTAATAGTTAATATATTACGTTTCATATCATCCCTGGAAGAACACGGATATCATCAGCTGACTTTGCTTGGCATGGACCATGTGGTATCAGGTGGGGGCTTCTTATGTTTAGGTTTAGTCCCTACATTTACTTCTTTTGCATCTTTAAGTTACCTTAAGTTGCTTTCCCATTATTAGGAATTATAGGAATACTATCTATTGGAAAAAATCAAGTAAGCTAAAGAATGTATATAAAATACAGAGGCTGATACATAAGGAGTAGCTATAAGCTCTTTGCAGATGTTTTTTGATAGTGTACATTTTACTGGGACAAAAATATTATTGTATCCCTATTCAACATTCACTGATGCCTCACTTTCGCTGCTCCCATTTGTCCAACTGCCATCTGTCTTGGGTGTCGGTCATGCTCTGTTCCTGTCTTTTTTGCCCGTCATGGAAATGGCTACATGTGTTAAATTGAAGAAACCAAAAATAGCACAATTGGTTTACTTTAGAAAAGTGACTAGATGAAAGGCAAAGAGGATTTAGAAGGTGAATGAAGGAGGGAAAAACAAAAAACAAAATTGGTAGTAGGAAAAATGGGAAGAAAAATATGAAAGAGTTTTGAGTAACTGCCACTTTATGGAAATTGTGGGAGTAAAGGATGACATTTAGTACTATTTATTCTATTGGGGATAATGAATTCTCTTCAACCCATTTTCAAAGGATCCAGTACAGATTGGAATTCTTTTTCAATACTTTTTTGAAAATTAGTCTGGTTACTCCTTTGAATGAAATTATGGCACCATGTTATTACACTATTTCTCTATCAGGTCATAGAAATACTCTTTACTTGATTACCTATGTGATGGGTCTAAGCAGTGTACACATTAATTTGGGGCAGAAAATATTATGAACTTTAGAACAATATTATACATACACAGAACTGGCAGGACACAAACTTACTAATTTCTCTGTTAGTCTTTATGATCTAAATCAATCATCATTTTCTAAGTCCTTGACGGAAATGCTTGTGTGAGAGTCAGCCATGGAGTAAACACAGAACAGGGTAATTACTGGTAAATCAATGGGGTCTAAATCGGTTATACTGTCTTCAAACTCTAATCCAGAAAAAGACTGTATCAAATATCCACCCATAAAATCCCCATGGATTTTCACAGAAATCCATCACCCTAATGAAAGACACTTTACCATACGAAAGACTTTCAAAAGGGGAGTTATATATATCAATACATAATTAAAAAAAACTGCCTATAAAACAAGAAAAAGACATATGTAAGTAAAGTCCTTGGATAAGTGAAGGAGTATAACAGAAGACTTATGATATGGGGATTAAAGTCTCTGCAGTTCTATAACTAACCTTTGTATTTATTTCTTCCTTTGCTGACATATTTTATTTAAAGAACCTGATTTTTTAAAAAGCAAATTTAGGGGTGCTAGGGTGTCTCAGTCAGTTAAGCATATGATTCTTGATTTCAGCTCAGGTCATGATCACAGAGCCATGAGATGAAGTCCTGTGTCAGGCTCCATGCACAGTATGGAGCCTGCAGCCTACTTAATATTCTCTCTCTCCCTCTCCCTCAGCTCAATCCACCCCCATCCTGCTTTAAAAATATAAAAAATAAAAATAAAAATAAATTAATAAAGAGCAAATTTAGTGCAGTATTGAAGGGATATTGAAATGCACTTATTGAAAAACAAAATTTATTATATGACTACAATATGGTGGGTATGGTTTTATGTGTATATAAATAGTGCATGTTTAAAGCAAATTTGACCATAACTATACACACACATGCATATACATATGTGCCCACATATATATACTCATATCTGAACATGTGATCATTTGTTAGTTGATGAATTATCTACATGATTTCAATTACAGTAAGAAATTCTAAATGTATTTTAGTAAAAGATGCAATTGTTGGTAATATAGCAGAGAGTAAAATAATTGGTAATTTGTTAAACATGACATTCTTCAAAATACATATAATAAAAGGGAACAAATCCTACACACATGCTGAGACATTTGCCTAACAAATGTTGTGTGTTTGAGAAAAGAACCCTCTATAGTAATTTACCCATTGGGAAAGTAGAATATCTTAAGCCTGAAAGCATCTTGAATCGACATGACTATAGAACGATAAGTCAAAATATAACAGCTATTATTCTAAAAATTATATTGATTAAATTTACCATTTATCAGGATGATTGAATGTGGCATTAAAAATTCATGTTTAAAACTATTTGGAAATGCTTATATAGATACATTGTTAATTTTTCTAATTATAATTAGAAATAATTTTTCAATCATGTAAATAGAATGAGAAAAAGTGAAATGGAAAATTGATATATATATGATAAATAAATTTTGATAAATAAAAGTTTGTATCCTCTGTTATTTTTTTTCTCCTTTCTTCCAAATACTTCATGGTTTTATTTTTTGAAATCCTTCCTCTAAGCATAAAGAATCAAGCAGCTGCTACAGATAAAATGAGCATCAACTGGCAGATATTAAAACTGTCACCTGATGGAAGATGGGATCACCATTAGGCCTTCAAGCAATAACCTGCAGTATAATTTTGTAACTCATATATCAATTAATTTTATATTACTGTCACACATGACACTAACAGCTAACAATATTTCTTCGTGCTGCTATCTTAATTGCTATGTATGTGTGCTGAACATGAATATCTGAAGATCAAAATATGTCCTATAAGAAAAACATCTCAGCTGTTTGGTGAAATTTATTAGAAATCAATAAATCTTCAGAATTCATAATGCAGATATATTACTTATTTGTAATATGTAACAAAAGTAATTTTGTCTGATTTGGACATTTAAGAATATACTTGTGCTTAGTGATTTTCCATAAAATATTAATTTATTTATGTAAATTAAATACCAAAAATGGCAA
The DNA here is from genome assembly GCF_002007445.2 of Ailuropoda melanoleuca. Lineage (NCBI taxonomy): Eukaryota > Metazoa > Chordata > Mammalia > Carnivora > Ursidae > Ailuropoda > Ailuropoda melanoleuca. Next base: position 113,890,685 of record NC_048219.1, read on the forward strand.
TATATAATGCTTGAGTTTTCAACTACTAACTCATTATTTTAGGTCAAGGAACGGAATTTTATCTGAGGTTAACATTATTCAGAACAGTAGTGATGCAGGGTTGACAAACACAACCAAGGTTAGAATGACTGGACCTTTGGAGAATATAAGGAAATACACTGTCCAGCAAAATTAGTACAGGTGATTTTTATTCTAAGAGTCATGAAAAACAGCCAGGAAAGAATCTTTGAAGATGAATGGATAGAAATTGTTTAAGAGGGAGAGCACTGAAATTAACATCAATGGACCGGAAAAAAATAATTTTGTTTTCTGATTGTATTTTTTTTTAAATCTTTAAGATACATAGTTTTAGACTGAATTAGAGGATTTTTCTTAATCTTGAACCCATGGGTAGATTTTCCTCTTTTTGTAAGCTGTCTGGAACAAAACACTATTTTTTATGTATGTATAATATGCAATTATGATGAGAAAACCATTAGCTTTCATCATAATCCTAAAGGCATCCCTGACCTTAGGAAGGTTAGAAGCACTGATTTATTACCTTTACATTTACATATCTTTATATTTCAATCTTTACATTACATATTATATTCTATAATAATGTGGCTTTTGCAAGTACAGATCAAATGAGCCTGCTACTCTGAAAGTTCTTTAGAAAAACTTTTTTTTTTCATCTATGTGGCTGTGAATCCAGTACCATGTTTTGTACATAGTAAGTAGAAACCAACGAAAGCTGTTTGAATGAGTAATTGAATAATAAATAAAGGCCTAGATGGATGAACCAAAAATATTTACTATTTGTAGTATCAGACTCAAACTTCACCAACACATTAAACCTGTTTTTCAATCAAAATGCAACTAAGAAATTAATTATCAAACATCAGATGTCTACAATGTTTATGTAATTGACATGATTAAAAATTCATGACATATAGTCAAAGAAAACCGAAGCATAGAGCATTGAGTAGGGGGATAGTTAGATGTAAATGTTACCCAAGTAGGTCCTCACTGGTTTAGGAAAACAAAGAGTGTGACGTTAATCTATAACCTCCTATTTATTTACTAAGCATGTCTATTGGGCACCTATTATGTAGTAGATCCTAGGCTAGAAGTGGCGGATACAAAATGCAAAGTTATAATAATCTACAACCTAAGCTATATCACAGTCTGGTGGATACAGTGACTCAATAATGAACAAAGCAAATTATTACCTTTGGAAGTAGGAATAAAATGCAATGCCAACAAAATGTACCAAAAAAAGACAATGAATGACCTACAGAGCAATGCATTTAACTTGGAGAATTTTTTTTCTGGTTTTATTAAGAAATAATTGACATATATCATTGTATATGTTTAAGACATACAGCATGATGGTTTGATTTAATCATGTGTAATGATGATCATAATAGGTCCAGCTAACATCCATCTTCTCATGTAATTAGAAAAAAAGGAAAAAAAAACAGTTCTTATGATGAGAACTTTTAGGATTTACTCTCTTTTCTTAAAGATTTTTTATTTATTTGAGAGAGACAGAGAGCAAGAGTGTGGGGGTGAGGGACAGAGGGAGAGGAAAGAGTATCCCAAGCAGACTCTCCACTGAGCAGAGAGCCTGATGTGGGGCTCAATCTCACAACCTTGAGATCACGACCCTGAGATTATGCCCTGAGCCAAAATCAAGAGTCAGAGGCTCAACCAGCCAGGTGCCCCTAGGATTTACTCTTTTAACAAGTTTCCTATATATCATACATTGGCGTTAACTGTAGTCATCATGTTGTATCAGGGACATAACTTACAGAATTGACAGAAGTTGTGGTTGATGTTATTTGCCAAATGTTCCCTGTCCTATTTTGTCCATCTCTCAGCTATTTATTTAGTGACTATTGGTCTCCTCCCTCCCATCACTCTGCTGAGCTATGATAGCCTGTATTTCTTCTGGCATTTGGGAGGACAAAATTAGGGAATAAATGATAAGCACATTGCTAAATATATCTCCTCTTGGTAGTCAACATATTTGGACATTTGACTTTCCGTGTACATACTCAATGATCCTTGTGTAGAGGACATTTCTCTGTATTTTGGCTGAATGCTTCAGCATGCCTCAGTGACTTGATAATTGAGCACTGATACACAAATTGTAACCTTTCAGGATGAATTTCACTTATTTGCTCTCTCAGTGGAGACGGTATTTTTTAAGGCAGACTGAATTTATTCAGGCCAGAAGTCCATTCACTTCCTAGTTTTATGTTTGAGCTGGATCACAAACACTTCTATAGCACATAGAACCGGATTTTTAATTGGAAGCTTTTTTTTTAATTTTATAGAACAGGGCAAATTGATTGTGAAACTTGAAATTCAGTTTAGCATTTGTGCCTTTCATTCTCTGTTAAGGATTTTATGATTCAGCTTCAGAAAAATAGAAGCTGAGTAACTTTACCGGCAGTGTGCTTTAGGGGAGGTATTGAGCCATAAGAGCTGGGATTCCTGAATTTAGTTGGAGGAAGAACATTGTTGTTTTGTTTTGTTTCTCTTTAAGGTGCCTATATTGCTAGGTACAGAATGAATTATGCTGCCACAAAGATGCTTTATGTCTTGAAGAGGACTTCATGCTGTTCTTACTGGATTTAAGAGAGGCCCAAATTGTATGTCCTAAGTCTCTGAACTATTTAATTATATGGGAGAAAAGGCTGCAAAAGAAACAAATGGTGAGGTATTATCACTACCCATGTATCTTTTCATAATGGGAATGTCAGTCAAATAGGAAAAATAGATTATTGCTTATATATTACTTATATCAAGCCAGAATTACATATCTCCAAGTAACTTAATTTCTATATGTATACACCCATACATACATCATTAGGCATGCTTAACTATTATAAATGCAGCCCAAAAGCTGAGGCAAGAGGGATTTATGTCAGAGGTCATTTCAAATTAATTTAGATTATAAAATAAAACACAAACTTTAGATTCTCATGGGAATTTTCTTTTGCAGCTGGCTATCATAAACAGGTAAATGAGGCCTACACATACACCCACCCTGATATTCTGTAACAGCCCTAAGCAGTGTTTTTTTTTTTTTTTTCTTGACAATTTTTAGACACTTGAGGTACCCAAGATTGTATTTAAATTTTAGTAAGACCTGTGAAGGGAAAGAAAATCTATCTTACATTCTGCCGAAAGGGAAGTGAATCTGAATGAAACCCTATAGATATTACCTAATGAAAAATAATTACACTGCTTAATCCTACTAGCTAATAAGCTTAATTCACTAAAAAAGAAGTCACAACAGATTTACCCTAATATAAAGCACAGATCAATTGTTTCCTTGCAATCCTCAGCTAATGAAATGTATCTAAATGAAAGACATTAATAATTAAGAATCAAAATAATCCTCACATATATGCCTTTCCAGCATTGGTTAAAGAAAAAAAAAATCCCAGAATGAGTTTTTATGCCCTGTAGAAGACACTCTTCATTCTTGGATAAATGGATGGATGGATGGATGGATGAAAACTCAGAGAGAGAAACAGTTATTAAAGTTCAAATATTTTACCAAGAAATGTTGCCCATTTAGCTCAATGCATATCTTATTTTAAAGATCTACCAAATAGGAAAGTCTGGGTGCACAACTAATTTTGATCAATTATATTGATCACATTTTGCTAAAGGGTTACAATAAATACTGCAAGTAAAATCCCAGAAAGATTTCATATCAAGTGCAAATCATTCAAAAATGAACACTATGGATTAATAGCAACAATTATTAAAAATGTTCATATAGCAAATCTATTAAAATATTTATTCATTATTAAAATAAGAGGAACAATTAGTCCCACAACTCTTCTAATGTTTTTTGACTACTTGAATATATACTGAGAAATCTAATGAAAAAACTTAGCACTTTAATCAGTAGTTTTTTTTCCTGTTCTGTTTGTTTAATGAATATTTTGCACATACTATTTTGGCTATTTTTAGAAATCTAAGTTGAAATATCTTCGATACTGACCTTTTGGCAAAGCTTTAGCAGTAATATTCATACAGTACAATGCTCCAAAATGAAGCAAGCCTATAATAAAATAGGAGTTGGTTTTATATGATCCATCAGTGTTCTAGAATGATGCTGTTCGGAATTTCATTCATTTAAAGAGGTCACTCTGTAATTCCCGTGAAGCTTTTTAGAAATTGTTAACCAGATTGTATACAACATAATACCAAGACTAATGTTTATATTTTAATTGAATGCATGATCACAAATGAAGTTGTGCCCTGACTGAGAATATAATAAACCTCATGAGGGCACAGATCATCTATGTTCTATTTGATTGCAAAAACTTTTGTTTGAATGATTAAAACTAACCTACAGATAAACACCTAATCCAGTTTTAAAAACACAATTGGCAGAATATGTTCTTTATAGATTATTACCCTTTCAATAACTTTAAATTAGAATGCATTTCAGAATGATATAGAAACAGCTTGAACCAGATACTATTCCCCAATATAACAGTTTAACGAGAAGGCAAGGTATATTCCATCATGCTGCAAGTCATTGCACTGAGCCTTCTCAGGGTCTGAAGCAGCAAATTTCCATATCCTTTTAATCACTGGCTTCCATGCTGAGGCAGTCAGTACGGGTAGAGAGGCCACAGGCAATGGTGTATGCTCTTCACCTCATTTACTCAGCAAATGCTTTACCCAGGGAACAATAACATCAGCCAGCAGGGATGACAATTTAAATCTACCAATACAAATGGGGATCCTAAGACTTTCATTCACTCCTTCATTGCAGATTGCCTTAGATCCTATTTAATCACATCCTCCCTTCCCATGCACTTATGAGCAATGAAAAACTGAAACCAGAAAGAAAAGCTAATAGCCTCCATTAGATTTGACCTCACTCTAAGAAATCAGTTAGGAATATGGATAAAGACAGTCAGGAGACTAAAAATTATCTTTCCCCCTCTCCCCTACCCTAACTCCTGGCTATATCCCACTCACCTTTCAGGTCCAAGTTTTCATTTTACTCTCAGGAAAGCATCCTGTGCTTACTCAGAGTTAGATAATCTCTCCCCACTTCCATTCCCATATGCTTTTATAGGACTCCAAAACTTTCCATTTTTGCTACTATCAAAACTGAAATTAAATAACCTTGGGTATAATTAACTGTTGAATGACTATCTCTCTTACTAACTTACAAGTCCCATGACAGCAGTGAGTTTTTCTTATTGCAATTACAATAAGCCAGCACTTACAACAGGGTCTGATATATGCATGGTAGGTGTGCAATAAACATTTTTCAGACAAATAAGTGAAAGAACACATCTATGTCTGATTTAAAAACTTTCTTAATCTTGCCTACCAAGTTACAATGGATATGATAAAAAGATAGAATGCTCACATACACTGAAACCTCTGTCTTAGAACACTTTATGTCCAAATTTATGAGTTAAGATGTCATTGGAGAATATTCTCATTGTCTTAAATTGCTATAAAGTTATATAATTAGGAAATAATTTAATATAAATTGGAAACCCCATGATTATTTAAGGTGCTAAATGACGATCAGAATTTAATGATTTGCTTATTAGCTATCTTTAATCATACACCAAAGATACCTTAAACTAAAAACATTTAGATTCTGTGATAATATAGAAGAATGGATTCTTATTCCAATAAGGTTGGAATTTCCAGAATTTCCTCATGTTTGCCTTAAGACTTTTGGCACTATCTCAACATATTGAATTTTTCTCTTGTCAAGAAACTAACCTCTCTTACTCCATTTAAATATTTTGTCTTTCATCAGCTTCACAATTAGGTAATCTTAACTAATTTATGGCAAAAATTTCCTGTTAATAATTCAGCTGTTACAGTCATCATTTCCAGAAAAAGTGATAGAACCCACTAATGGGTATTTAGTAATCTTTCAACTTCAGAGTTCTTTTAAGACATGACTGAATTTATCAGTGTAATATCAAATTATCTTTTTCCTTATAAGAGCCCTTCAGTAATTTATAATAAGCCAATTATATAGCTTAAATCCTGAAAGTAAATAGGATTAAAGTTGAATAAGAATGCAAAACTCTATGGAGGTAAGATTGAGAGAATTACAAAAAAAATATGATCTTTGGAAATGTCAAAGAAACTTCCACTTTATTTAAACAAATGCATTTCATTGTATATTTTTCTTATTTTTTTGGAGACTTTTTATTTATTCATTTGAGAGATAGAGAGCACAAGGAGGGAGAAGGGTCAGAGAGTGAGGGAGAAGGAGAAGTTGACTCCCCAGTGAGCAGGTAGCCAGACATGGGGTTTGATCCCAGGACCTAGGGATCATGACCTGAGTTGAAGGCAGATGCTTAACCAACTGAGCTACCGAAGCACCCCTCATTGTATACTTTCCTATAAGATGATAGTTCTGCTTGTCTTCAGGTAGATAAAAATCTATGAAAATATTACTGTAAAACTGTAGAACCAATACGGAGAGAGTAACAGAAAATGGTTAAGGGCAGATTGTCAACTTTAGACCTTCTTCCTTAAGGCCACATTCCCCCCAGAGCCACGTAGAGGAGATGAAATCAAAAAAGACACTAGTTTTTTTCTGCCTCCTTGAAGGTAGATATTTCTAGCCAAAGCCGAGACTTCAGAAGCAGAAAGTGGGACATATCAGAAGAATGCAAACACTAAGTTAAAGACAGTGAATGTAACTTATACCAGAAACAGAACTAAGGAAGCAAAAATAACAAGAAAATAAAACAAACATTATAAATATCCTCAGAAAGATACAGGAGGGTTGGAAAATATATAAAAAATGTGAAAAGTTATTTTTTTTTAAGTAGAGAGGGTAAAATTATTAATGTAATCAATGAAATAAAAAATTCAATGTACAGTTGAATAGCAGGACAGATTAACCTGAAGAAAAGAATAATGAGCTGATATAACAGGTCAGAGATTTTTCCTAGAAGATATCAAAAGGAGAATAAAAAGAATGGGAAGCTTAGGTTGCTCAGTCAGTTAAGTGTGTGACTCTTGATTTTGTCTCAGGTCATGATGTCAGGGTCAGGAGACTGACCTCCCTGCTCACATGCACGCTCTCTCTCTCTCTAAAAAAATAAATAAATAAAAAATAAAAATAAAACATAAACATTTAAAAAGAAGAGAGATAATGATGTAAATAAGAAAAAATCAATAAAGGTAAAAATTAATAAAATACACAACAAAAATTAATAGAAATAATTAATAGAACCACAGACCTAGCAAAGAGAAATTCCTGGCAAAACTGGAAAAAAAAAAGGAGAAAACTAGGCCAAAAAATACAGAAAGAAAAATAAGAAATAGCTGTAGATGTTGCAAAAAATTTACTTTATGAAAGAATAAAATGTAAAATATTTATGAAAGTATAAAGCAAACTATGCATTATATTTAAAAACGTAACTACAATCAATAATTCTCTAGGAAAATATGTGATAAATTACAAAAGAAGAAAGAGATAATGCAAATAAACTATAAATCACAAAATAATTTGAAATGACAATCAAAGCTCTACCCCAGATTTCTAATAAATTTCCACAATTTTATAGATATATTTTGCCAACATTTTTGGAATAAGTTACCCCTATGTAAATTTTTCTTTAAAAAAGAAAAGAAAGAAAAGAAAAGAGAAAAGAAAAGAAAGAAAAGAAAAGAAAGGAAAAGAAAGAAAAGAAAAAAAAGAAAAGAAAAAAAAAAAGAAAAGAAAAGAAAAAAAGAAAAGAAAAGGAAAGAAAAGAAAAGAAAAGAAAAGAAAAGAAAAGAAAAGAAAAGAAAGGAAGCGAGGGAGGCTATCGTTCCTTGAATCAAACCAGGTAAAGACAGTACACGAAAAGTAAATTATAGGTATATTTCACTTACGAAAAGAGCTATAAAGAGCCTAAATGTAATAATAATTAAACTAATCCAACAATGTATTAAAAATAACAAATGATTAAGTAGAATTTACTTCAAGTTATTTAATGCCAGAAAATCCATTAGTGCAATTACATTAATGAACTAAAGGATAACACGATTACATTATCACCTAGAGTGACATAAAAGTAGACAATAGTGTACAATATCTTTTAACAACAAAAAAACTTTTTGAAATCTAAAAATAGCATTAATCTTAACTAAAAAATTTTACTTATAAAATTTTATCACAATGCTGTACTTGAAGAATAGAATTTTGATATATTTCTTGAAGGTTGAGATACTAAGAGGATGCATCCAATCACTATTAATGTCCACATGCTATTCAAGGTTCTAGCTAACTTAACAAGACACAAAAAGAAAGAATAAATATAAACATGAAACAGAAAGAAGTATGATGGTTTGTAGTTGTGTTTTCTTTTATTTTTGTAAGTTATATGATCACTTACATAAAAAAAACTAAGGGAATACATTTTTAAAAATGTAGAATTAGAATTAACTAGAGAACTCAGCAATTTTGTGAGATTATAAAGAAAAATTACAGCTGAAACCAATTACAACAGTTAATAGAAAAAAGATTCTATTTATCATAACAACAAAATATATACCATCTGGATATTAACCGAACAATAAATGCACAAGGCTATCAAAAACAAACATTCAAATAGTGCTGAGTAAGTAGAAAGATAGATCTTTTATGAGCGATATGACTAAATACTATGAAAAAGTAAATTCTCATCAAAGCAATTTATAAATCCGATGCAAGTTTATCCAAAATCCCAGCAAATTTTTTTTGAAACCTGACAACTGATTTAACAAAAACAAAAAAAAAAAAAATAAGAATGCCTTTGTGTCAATAAAAGGAAGTAATTGATATAACTGAGTGCAATTATTGATTTTAGTGTGAAGACTCCAGGAACAAACTGAAAAAGCTATTTTTGTAACATTTTAAATCTAAAAAGGGAACAATTTATATTTATAACATATACAGAATACTCCAAATTAGCAAAATAAAGGCTATGTCAATATGAAAGGAGCAAAATATATGAATGACCAGTTCATAAAAGAAAAAGCTAAAATGGGTAATGAAAAATTTTTAGAGATGATATATCTCACTAATAAGACAAAACAAATTGCAATTTATAATTCCAATGCAATATTTCTGACTGCCAAAAGTAAATGACAAATAAATACCAATTATTTGTGAGGACTGGGAAAACAGAAACCCAGGATAAACTGGATGGAAAATAAACTGGTAAAACTATTCTGAATAGTAATATCTTTCACATATTTCCCATACTAAGCAATTGTAACACTGGGTATACCAGCCTGGACAGGTGTTTTGGAGAAGGGCATTGGAGAAGAGTAAAGAGAGATGATTAAATATTATTCTGGGACACAAGCATGAACCACACATGTCTCAGGTGAACCTAACAGACTGCCTGACCATGCCATATAGAAAGCTATTCATCATTCATGATAGCAAATGTTTATTGCAGAATGCATTGGATCCAACTTTGGTATTCATCACTACAGAAATCTATAAATTATAGGTTGTATATGCTTAGGCATAAAATGGAATATTATCCAGGAGAAACAGAGCCAAAAGGTAGATCTTAAAAATAAAATGCAGAATAAAAAAATTTAAGTTTTTAGAACTATTAAACTTCTAACTTCTTTCTCTGAGAAACCATTTGGGTACAATAAAAAATAAATGCACCACATGAACACTATATAATTTTAAGAATATACATAGAAATATACTAACAATTCATGGTCTATGAAAATAATATATAGTGTAGAAATTAGAATGGACATCCATGCAGGGAGCACAATGTGATTGGGATACAAAAACAAGAGGAAACAATAAAAGAAAAATTAATACCAAAGGGTTTTGCATGAGTAGATGGTAAAATCTACAAGGACATGTTCTTTTGCCAATTTTTTTTTTTTACTGATGTCTTCTAAATGCCTAGAGGAGTACCTGGCACATAGTAAGTGCTCAGTGAATTTGATTAAGTACTATAAAAAAAGAAGTTTTGCATGCCTACAGAAGAGTAATTAAAATAAATACTTTGGTGTTCTTCATTTTACTTGTATTAATTTTTAATACACAGTAATAGAGAAATTAGCATACCAAAACATGATTGTAGGGTCTAGTCTACTGATTTGTCCATTTTTGTGGTACTATCAACTGTTCTAATTACTCAGGCTTATGACATCTTGTATTTAACACTTAACTAAATTTTCTCATTAATTCTAGAAGTTTCTCAGCAAATTCTCTTGGGTTTTCTCGGTGTATAATCACATTGTCTACAAATAATGAGAATTTTGTCTCTTAATCATTCCATGTGTTGTTGCTTTGTCGTAATATTAATTGTGATAGAAGGTTTTTTCTTTCATTGATCATAATCAAATTATTACTAGTTTTTTTTATATCTTAATTATGGTTTTAGCTTTGGCTTAACAGATCTTAAACATGCCAAGGAAGTATACTATTCCCAAATTCTGAGGATTTTTTTTAATTAAAAATGAGTTCCAGGGGTACCTGTCTGGCTCAGTCAGTAGAGCATGCAATTCTTGATCTCTGGGTTGTAAGTTTAAGCCCCACATTGGGTGTAGAGATTACTTAAAAATAAAATATTTTGTTTCTCTTGCCTTTGGAGATGTGTCATGAAAAGAGTTGCTGTGGCCTTGTGGTGTTCATCAAGATAAAAAGCTTCTGCACAGCCAAGGAAATAGTAAAAAAAAAAAAAAAAGAGGCAGCCCACGGAATGGAAGATTTTTGCAAATGACACTACAGATAAAAGATTAGTATCCAAGATCTACAAAGAATTTCTCAAACTCAATACACAGGAAACAAATAACCAAATCAAAAAATGGGCAGAAGATATGAACAGACAATTTTCCAATGAAGACATACAAATGGCTAACAGACACATGAAAATGTTCAAAATCATTAGCCATCAGGGAAATTCAAATCAAAACCACACTGAGATACCACCTTACGCCAGTTAGAATGGCAAAGATAGACAAGGCAAGAAACAACAATTGTTGGAGAGGATGTGGAGAAAGGGGATCCCTCCTACATTGTTGGTGGGAATGCAAGTTGGTACAGCCACTCTGGAAAACAGTGTGGAGGTCCCTTAAAAAGTTAAAAATTGAACTACCCTATGACCCAGCCATTGCACTACTGGGTGTTTACCCCAAAGATACAGACGTAGTAAAGAGAAGGGGCCATATGCACCCCAATGTTCATAGCAGCATTGTCCACAATAGCTAAGTTGTGGAAGGAGCTGAGATGCCTTCAACAGATGACTGGATTAAGAAGATGTGGTCCATAGATACAATGGAATATTATTCAGCTATCAAAAAGAACGATTACACAACATTTGCAGCAGAATGGATGGGACTGGAGGAGATAATGCTAGGTGAAATAAGTCAAGCAGAGAAAGGCAATTATCATATGATTTCACTCATTTATGGAACATAAGAAATAGGAAGATCGGTAGGAGAAGAAAGGGAAGAATGAAGGGGGAGTAAGCAGAAGGGGGAATGAACCATGAGAGACTATGGATTCTGGGAAACAAACTGAGGGCTTTAGAGGAGAGGGGGCTGGGGGAATGGGATAGGCTGGTGATGGATATTAAGGAGGGCACATATTGCATGGTGCACTGGGTGTTATACGCAA